>NW_026606692.1:2355000-2572500 GCF_029890125.1 Rhinichthys klamathensis goyatoka
TTGTTCACTATTAGTTATAACTACTTTTTTTTCATACCTCCCAGCGGACTACACACAGGTTCATAATTAATATGAATAACGCATAATGTATAATTCCTTCTAAACTGAAGGTAATGGTAACCCACTAGTAAAGACTCAAGTATTACCAAATCCTTCAGAAAAGTGAAATTCACTTTAGAAAGTATTATTTTCACTTTAGAATACTGATCCAAATAATGAGTAATTCCCTCTGAAGGATTTGGTAATACTTGAGTCATTACTAGTGGGTTCCCAGGTAGCCAGCGCAATCGGGCCAATTACGGCTGAGTGTCGGCTCACTCGGCCATGTTCTGGCAGTGGCTCACCAAAAGTGAGCCAGCTCTGGCCCTGGCCCAGTAATGGTTGCCAGATTTGGCTAGGCTTTGGATGTAGGCTTAGGCTAGGCACATTTAGCCACATTTGGCCCGATTTGTGCTGAGACACGGCACATTGAGCCACATTCGACCCGATTACAGACCGATCATAAGGGCTGGTCCGATTTTGGGTGAGATATAGGTTAAGGGTTAAGTGCTGGGGGTTGGTCTCCTTTTACAATGTGGTAAGTTGTATGTAGCACTGACCCTTAAACTTAAACGTAATATCCTTTCCCTGTCAATGTTGTTATTTATTAGTGTATTTTTTTCTTTTTAATTCCTATTCCTATTTTTTTCCCCCACATTCTCTTTTTTCTTTACTAACTAAATTTGTAAATTAATGGTTTAATTCATAAAATGAAAGAAGCTTAAATTGGTTAAGGGAACTTTAACATTATTTCTGCTATTCGAGTTTCAAGACATGCGCACTAGCTGAGACTTCGAGTGACATCTTCTGGTGGGCTTTTTGTGCTGCTTGCCAGAAGACCAGAAGAACTTCTTGCTACTGTGGTGAGTAAACCTTTGATAATCTAACATATAATATAATTTTAATAAACCGTCCAACATATAATATCAAATGTTTATATATAATGAAGCAATAATCATGAGTTTGCTCTGACATATGCTGCGTCCCAATTCGCCTACTTATACTACGCCCTAAAAGTATGTACTCTTTTTGTAAAGAAAAAGTACATACTTTTGAGTGTGTAGCAAAAATCTGTCACGTGCGTCCTGTCACCGTAAACTGCCCTGTCAATCATCTCGTCACAGTTAAAATCATCCATTCAATCTAATATAACTTCTTACCATTTCAGAGAGAAATGTTGTCGCACGTTCATCATGCTAGTCATGCGTCTTTCATGCCGAGACTCTCCTCATGTGTTTGGAATTTGAATATAATAATGCATTTAAAAGTTAATGGCTAAACGAATCTTTGCAAAAGTTCACAATGCTGCTGCAGATGCAATATAATGTGGACAACATTGAATAAATACATTTTCGTCAGGTTAGATACTGATAATTAATCACTCAAACCCAAGGGCGTAGATTTGGTTTGAACATTGGGGGGGTTGAAGTTTGGGTATGCCTCCTGATATTGTGATCATGGTATAAATAATGGGGGGGTTGTAATGCATAGATTTAAATATTGGGGGGGTTATATCCCCCCCATCCCCCCCACAAATTACGCCCCTGCTCAAACCCCTTTATCTAAACCTCTCTACATAACCGTCGGACTCGCGCGTCCTCCATGTCTGTAGTTTTTGAACACTTTTCACTCGTTTGTAGTTCTAACCGAATCCTCGTCCAGCGCGCGATGGGTTGTGGGCAATATCAGCCGTTAGAGTGCGCAACGATCTGCACTTCGGATTCTGACCGGATATAGTAGACCATCCGGGTCTCTTCGGGACACTCATTTCAACATACTACGATTTGGGACGTACTAATTCTATTTTCGAATACTATTTAGGACGGATAGTATGCGAATTGGGACGCAGCAATAGAGCTAGAATTTAGCTCCAACTAGTGCTGCCACTAACGACTAATTTTCTAACGACTAATCTTTCGACTAATTTTTCGATTAGTCGACTAATCTAAACGACTAATTTAAAAAAAATCAAGTGTTTATTTCGTTGTGTCCATTTTATTTTGAACTCAACTGAAGGGCCAAAACATAAAATGTCACCTGTTCAAAAACAATTATGTATTAACAATCTAAGCATTACTGCATTTCCATTAGGCTATACCATATTAGTCAGAGTCCTAATCTAATCCTCTAATAACAAACATGTATGTATTACTTAAATTAGCTCTTTGTTCTGCCTTAAAAAATGTACAGTAAGCTAATAATGATTAATTTATGTACATTTCTGAAAAGCATAACTGATAACATCACTCTGAATAGTAAAGTAGATGCAATGCATTTTCTGTGAAAAGCGCTATACAAATAAATTGGAATTGAATTGAAAGAGTCTGGACTAGCCCACTATGAGTCGCGCTGAAAGCAGGCAGGCACGCAGTTTTGTAGCTCGCGTTTACACTTGCGTGCATGGCGGGCCCGTGCCGCGGTTCGCGTGAATGTGAAAGCAACACGGACTCGGGAGCGCTTGTTCAGGAAGTTAAGTAACCTGCCCATGCGTTTTAGCTGATTATGATGCATTTAGTTAAATAAAACACATGTAAGGGATGATAGTGTTGATGATTTACCTTGGATACGCGAGAGTTGAGTCTGCAGTGTATTCGCGCATTGCGCATGCAATCAGGGCGACACATTTGGAAATCCACTGTCTCCTCAAAAGAGTCCGTTTGAAAAACACAATATTGACCCGCGTTCTGTTTTCTATCATGCGCCGTGCACGTTTGCGATGGCATAAGATGCACGCAAACTCAACAGGGTTCGATAGAATTGAGTGTGAAACCAGACCAACGCTGCGGGGGGGCGCCGGGAACAATCGCGCTCGCGCTCGGACCGCAGCAAACGAGCCCACTGTGAAAGCTCCGTCACATAATTTTTCATATCAAAGCAGTGAAGGCGGGCGGGAACGTGAAGGAAAATGATAGCAGATGAACCAGCAGGGTGCGCACGGCGCACAGACTGGTGTGTGGAGGTGAATTACAGTGAGCCGTTTGTGACGGGAGACCAAAAATAAATAGCGGTCAATAGTAAAACGACACGTCGACTAAAAAAATTGCCGTCGACTAATTTGCATGGTCGATTACGTCGACTAAGTCGACTAATCGCGGCAGCACTAGCTCCAACTCTAATTAAACACACCTGATTTAGCTAATCGATGTCTCCAGGATTACTAAACAATTCCAGGCAGGTGTTCTGGAGCTGGTTGGAGCTACACTCTGCAGGACACATGTGAAGTCTTTATTTTCTAATAAATTCATAAACCATCTTTATGAATGTATGTTGCTTTTTAGGTTATGCTTAGTGAGGAGACTCCTGAAGTACTTGGGGGTAAATGAGCGTGGGGATGCCATGAAAAAAAAAAGGGCGTAAGGGTCAAATCCTTAATCTTCGTAAAGTTACATACAGTATATAGTTAACATGCATAAGTACATAGGCTAAACAAGGACACAAGAAATGGTGTGATTGTGGCCCAGTGTAGGCTCAGTTTCAGTACCCAGTCTCGGTCCAGTACCGGCTGAGTGTACCATTTTTGTTGCCGTGATTGTGGCCCAGTGTCGAATCAGTTTTAGTACCCAGACCCAGCTAGTTCCGAGTAAGTGTTCAATTCTTGTCGGGGTAATTGTGGCCCAATAATGGCAGTTTTGGCAGCTGGACTCGAACCAGTGTATTTAAGCCGATTCTAGGGGCGTCATTCATCCCGCTTCCATCGCGAATCCGGCGTCCGCAACCAGGGCGAATTATTTCTTCCGGCCTGTTGGATCTGGGCCATTATCAGGCCGAACTGTTTTGGCTACCAGGGTTACCATTACCTTCACTTTAGAATGAATTATACATTATTAATTATGTACCTGTAGTTCTTAGTAGTCTCCGGGAGGTATGAAAAAAAAATAGTAGTTACTTATTAGTGAAATACCTCATTCGACTAAGCACTATTATTTACTGAAAGAAAATTTTTCGGTACGAACACGTGTACTGTTACACACCCCTGAAATGACTTTGACCTCATAACCTAACCCGTCATGTTACTTTTGACGACTCTTCGGCAGAGTGCTAAAAGATTCACTGCAGTTATTATTCAAACTAATTAGTTTTAATCAAAGCAGATTACCACACAGCAAACCTCTCATCTCCAACCCCCACCGGCCCATCAGACAGATCAAACAGTTCTCATTTACAAGCTTTTGCTGATGAACCAAAGGTGAGCCACATCTGAGAGGGGATACGTTCTCATTTCCATGCCAGTATGCACTACCACACACACTTGCCATCTTCCAGCCTTTAATGAATGTAACGCATTGACTCTTGGGAAATGCCATCTGCCGCTGTTCACCTGCAAATTTGTTGCATCATCTGTGTATGTAAACAATTCTGTGTAAACATAAGGCTAGTAGGTAAACATACTAAAAACGTGTCAAATTTTAAATTAGTGTTCAAGTAACTCATTGTAATTAAACACCGTTATTGTTTTGTCCGCTGTAATCATACTAACTCTATGGCATTGATGCTGTAATGTCAGGCAGGACCTCATTTCTGAATAAAATGTGAAAATGAAATACCTTTCACTGAATTTGCTGCCTAAAGAACCATCCCACTGAGGGAGAAACACTTTAACGGGCTGTGACTCTGCAACATGACTGGTTAACCTGAGAGTCATTTTTACTAAAAATCAATGCTGCTGTTATAATGACTTTTCTATTCGCAGTGAAGCATTAAATGAGAAGGATTCATTTAATTTTAAAATAATGGTCTTGATGGGATTTTTAGTCCTTTGAGAGCAAGAGAGTTTATGTACGCGTCTCCAAAATTTCCATACCATGTCTTTTAAAATGCATTATGGAAATCATGGTTGGCTTAACTACTGTAGTCAAGTAGGCCTAACCTTTATTTTTATAACACTTTATACAGTATTGCTTCAAAGCAGCTTTACATTGCTAAACAGGGAAATTATGATCAATTATGCCAACATGATTCAATTCTTCTCTAAAGCAGCTTTATGCAAAAATAACATTTTTTAAAAAACACACTTCACATAGTTCTTTGTAAAATGTATGTGCATACTTTAGTTTTGCTGTAGATAATTATTATAAAGAATGCACATATGCACACAGCATATCCAGTCCCTGGTTATGTTTTATAGCCTAAAACTGTTTCGCAGAAAAAAGAGGCCAATCACAACTGGAAATGGAGACCAGGCTTTGCACAGCACACGGTTCTATCTGAATGCTCAAATATGGATTTTCTTCCCACATGTTTGACGCAGTAGGTGCGCTTGCATTCAGTTCTTCAAGTTAATGGACTAAGAGGCATCATGAAGCAAAATTACATTCTAAAATCATCAGATTTTAAATAAGAATCACAACAGCCAAGCTTTAAAAGGACACAAAGCACAATACAAGTAGTATGTATGTGCATATCATTTTTTTTTTTTTTTTTTTTTTTTTTTTTACATTTTAAACTTAAACGGCGGGAGCAGAACAAGTAATAAAATAAAAAATAAATAAACAAATAAATAAAAACTATAGAAACAATAGTAAGACTAAATTATTTCATTTTCTAAGCTTGACGCATTCCTTTCCTCCAGAAAATTTGCTCTTTTGTGAGCATCACAGAATGCCGCTGTGTGAATTGCAAGGATATGTGGCATAATTTGTTTGACAAGGCAAACAATGTCTTGTAACACCAGGAGAATTTTCTCTTGTGTCACAGAACAGTTGTCACGTTAACAAGAATGGGTGCTCAGTGGTGTGGATATTTTCTACAATTAAATTCATTTATTCAGCAACAGGCCTGGAGGTACGGACTACGCTACTTCAAGAATGAATGAACGAACAAATGAATGAACGAGTCTTTTTGTCCATAGCCTCAAATGTGCAATGGCAATTTATTTTCTTAATTAAAATAAACAATTTTAAATATTATTTTCATATTTTAACAAGAAAATATTCTTTTGAATATATCAGTGGTAAGTCAAGCATCACTGTTCAATGTTGCGAATAATTAAGGTTGAGAATGTGTGTGCAATTACTTTTCTAAACTATCAGACTTATGATTCACAGCACATGGATGAAAAATAAACAACAACTGAAAAATCCCCTGGAAACTGAACACCTTAGAAACTGCAAAACAACGCCCTGAGTACATCCTAATAACTCACTAAAAACAAGTCAGAACAGCAATGTCCTATTAACCAACTACAACATTGTAGCAACTGCATAGCAACATACTAAAATTAGTTAGGACCTTGGCATTAACATACTATAGCAACATCATGGCTACCCACTACAACATCAGATCAAGTGCATAGCAACACTGTAAAAACTAGTCCAAAATGTCGCCCCACAACATCATGGCAACCACATAGCAATGCTCTAAAATGAGTCATATCCTTAGCATTCACATAGCATCGTCACGGCAACCCCCACAACATAAAAGCAACTGCATAGCAACACTCTAAAAACTATTCAGAACACCTTAACAACCCTCAAATCACCATAGCAACGACATATCAACATTCTAAAAACTAGTCAGAACAACTTTGTATTTGCATAGCAACACCTTGACAACCCCCATAACATCATAGCAAGTGCATATCAACACTCTAAAAACTAGTCAGAACAACTTTGTATTTGCATAGCAACACCTTGACAACACCCCAAAACAGAATAGCAACTGCATGGCAACACTCTAAAACTATTCAGAACACCTTACAATTTGCATAGCAACATCCTGGAAACCTCCATAACTTCATTACAACTGCATAGCAACACTCTAAAAACTAGTCAGAACACCTAAGCATTCACATAGCAATGGCTTGGCATCGCCCCACAACATCATGGCAACCACATAGCAATGCTCTAAAATGAGTCATATCCTTAGCATTCACATAGCATCGTCACCCACAGCATAAAAGCAACTGCATAGCAACACTCTAAAAACTATTCAGAACACCTTAACAACCCTCAAATCACCATAGCAACGGCATATCAACATTCTAAAAACTAGTCAGAACAACTTTGTATTTGCATAGCAACACCTTGACAACCCCCATAACATCATAGCAACACAATGGCAACCCCCGAAACATCATAGCAACTGCATATCAACACTCTAAAAACTAGTCAGAACAACTTTGTATTTGCATAGCAACACCTTGACAACCCCCAAAACAGAATAGCAACTGCATGGCAACACTCTAAAACTATTCAGAACACCTTACAGTTCACATAGCAATGGCAGCCCCTAAAAAAAACTGCATCAATGTTAAACAAATGCCAAGGCAAAAGTCTACTTTATATATATTTTACACTACGTGCGTCCCCTTTGCTGTAGCAGTATAATGTTTTCACTGCAGTGGGGTTAAACATGCATTTTGAAAGAAAATTCATGGAGTTAATAATATAGGCCCCTTTTTCATCTATGGAATACCTCCCTTGAATTATTTAAAACACAGGACGTGTCCAATTTATTCCAATTTTATCTCCAAAGACTCTTAATATTTAATACACCACATTCACCAGTGCCAAAATCCCACCACTGTGATGTACTTTCTGTCGACTCAAAGCAGAGCGCCACGCAGATGAAACTTCTCAGTCTGATAGTGATACCCAGCGTTCAGTAATACTTAATGCCAAATTTGCCTTTTTTATTCCCAGTTATATTAATAACACTGATACAGTAATATTGCCGTGGTAGTCTGGATCGCAGACACGTTTTTGATAGGTTTTTGATTTACTTAGCACCAAGCACTACTTATTACATCTCTAAGGACAACGCGATCTTCTTTTGTGAACACTCCACTAATGGCCACGATCCAATGTAAATCAATGTCAAGTCGTGACTAGGGAAGTTACACGGCTGTGCCCTACTGAGGCAAAGTTTATAGCAGCTCCCCGTAAATAAACTCGGAGAACAAGAAGTTTATTTGGAAAATAAGCAACCTACTACTTTTATTTCTATTCAGCTTTTCAAATTTATGGAGGCTTAAGGTTATGGAAGTACATGGGCAAACATGAAGTCCTATTGCCAGCTTTGAAATAACCTCAGTTCCCTTTCAAGGGAACTTCGAGCTGCGTTTGAGACGCGGTGGGAACGCTCTGCGTGATTGCGTCATGAAGCACGTGTAAAATCAGTCCAATGGAAGCCCGATACGTCATAGGTGACGTCATAGACCAGGAAACTATAAAGCACCCTTGAAAACAGACCGCGACAGCTTCTGTTGTCTTCAGTAAGCGCTCTCTGTGACTCTGTCCTTGTCTATTTATTGTTGTCTGTCCGATCATTTATATATATATATATATCATTATGGCGAGCAAGCAAGATTACAAACGTTGTGTTGTCCCTTGCCCTCGTTTCATTACGGGTGGGGACACACATCAGATGTGTGTTGCTTGTTTGGGAGTGGAGCATGCTCAGTCGGTCCTTGAGGGGGCTGACTGCGAGCATTGCATGAGTTTGTCCATGAAAACTCTCCGCTCTCGCCGGGCATTCTTTGAGGAGGATGGTTCGGTTCGTGTTCCCCGAGGTGCGGGTCCCGCGGCTGCCGAGGCACTGCGGCGGCGTTCATCTTGGGGTTCACACATGGATTTAGTAGCGGGGTTTGAGACGGGCCCCGCCCTTTCTCAGCCCTTACCTGCTGAATTCGGTGTCCCAGCCCAGGAAGGAGCCCGCTCTGCGGTTTCTCCTCCCCAGGTTGAGACACCACTGTTACGGCTATCCAGTTCTGAGGATCTGGATGTCGTTGATATGGGGGAATTTGAGTTTTCGCCAGCTCATACCCCTGCTGATGAGGAGCTTATGGAGGTTTTATCTCGTGCTGTTACTAAATTAAATATTGAGTGGCCAGCTGATGATGTTGATGTTGAATCAAGAAAAAGTCTTCTAGATGAACGTTATTTACCATCTAGATCACGACCTCCTCGTCGGGAACTCCCGTTTTTTCCTGATCTTCACACTGAGGTGTCTAGATCATGGAATAAACCGGCGTCTTTCAGAGTTCATAATCCTCAAACTAGTAATTATAGTAAAGTTAGAGGTATGGATAATTATGGTTATTTGACGATGCCTCGTGCGGAAGAGACGCTTGCGAGCTATCTCTCCCCCGAGTCAGCGTCATCACTGAAAGCCCCGACGTTACCCACCAGACCTTTAAAAAATACATCAATGCTGGTGGGTAAAGCGTATTCGGCAGCAGGTCAGGCTGCGGCATGTTTACATACTATGTCAATTTTACAGGCTTATCAGGCTGATCTGCTGAGGGACATGGATGATTGTGAGGAAGTTAGTGCTGAGACTGTTCGAGAATTACGTCGCACAACCGATCTATCTCTCCGGGCCACCAAGGAGACGGCTAAATCAGTGGGCCGTTCTATGGCAGCCCTGGTGGCCACGGAGCGTCATTTATGGTTAAATCTTTCTGAAATCAAAGATAAAGATAGATCTGTTCTTCTGGACGCACCGCTTTCACCTACAAGTCTGTTCGGCGATGCTATAAATTGTGTTGTCGATAGGTTTCAAGAAAACAAAAAACAAGCGGCTGCGTTTCAGAGGTTTCTTCCTCGCCGATCCAGTGTCCCCGAGGCTGCACGCAATATAAAGATAGAGCAGCCTCGTCCGTCTACGAGCTCCGCACACAGATTCCAGCAGAAACAGAGCGTCGCTGCTCGGGCTCCTCCACAATCTGGGGTTCCCGAGTGGCGTTCGCAGTCCAGGCCTGGTGGGGGTAGACAGGATCTGAGGACTGTCATCTCCAAGAGAGCCTGGACTAAGAAGAAGTCCTGACACCGAGTGTGCCAGGCTTCTGAGGGTGGTCCCCTCCAAGGAGGAACGATTCCGAGGAACCGTTTCTCTTTGGCGCCCTCCGGGGGGCGATTCTCCGAGGAGAGTCGCAGCGTTGCCACATCGGTTGTTCCCTGCCGGTTCGCCGTTTCAGGGCACCGAGGTGTCAGCGTCCCCGTACAATCCTCTGAGGAGGGTTGTAGAACGGTCAGTTCGGTTGTTCCTTGCCGGTTCGCCGCTTCAGGGCGCCGAAATGATTGTTCAATCAAATCCAGAGGCCAGTCTCGAGGGACTGGTTCCCTTATCGGAATTTCTGGCAGCGTGGAAACTTCTGCCAAATATTTCTTTATGGGTCCTGCACATAATAGAAAAGGGTTACAGAATTCAGTTCGGTTCTCGTCCGCCCAGATTTCAAGGGGTCCTTCCCACAGTGGTGGACCCACAGCAGGCTCTGGTTATGGAGCAGGAAGTTCTGACACTTCTTCAAAAAGGAGCGATAGAGAGGGTGCCTCCTCCCATCAGAGAGTCAGGGTTTTACAGCCGTTACTTCATTGTTCCGAAAAAGGATGGAGGGTTGCGTCCTATTCTAGATCTGCGCCAGTTAAACAGCAGAGTTCAGAAACTCAAGTTCAGGATGCTCACACTCAAGCAAATTGTTTCACAGATTCAGTCCGAGGACTGGTTTGTCACAATAGACCTGAAAGACGCTTATTTCCATATATCTATCCATCCTCATCACAGGAAGTTCCTGAGGTTCGCTTTCGGGGGCGAAGCTTACCAGTATCGGGTTCTGCCGTTTGGCCTAGGTTTATCACCCCGCACCTTTACAAAATGCGTGGATGCAGCTCTGGCTCCCTTGAGACTCCAGGGCATTCGCGTATTAAATTATATCGACGATTGGTTGATTTTAGCTCAGTCAGAGCAGTTGGCGGTTCGGCATCGAGATGTCGTTCTGTCTCACATAAAGGAGTTGGGGTTGCGGCTCAACACCAAGAAGAGTGTTCTCCTCCCTTCTCAGAGGACCACTTTTTTGGGTGTAATTTGGGATTCGACCACAATGCAGGCACGTCTATCTCCTGCTCGGATCACTGCGATTCTCACAGCCGTAAAAAATGTAAAACTAGGCCAGTCACTCACTGTGAAACAGTTTCAGAGACTGTTGGGGCTTATGGCAGCAGCGTCCAACGTGATTACTTTTGGCCTGCTGTACATGAGACCCCTGCAGTGGTGGCTCAGAACCAAGGGGTTTTCTCCGAGGGGAAATCCGTTCCGCAAGATCAAGGTCACGCGGCTATGCCTTCGTGCTTTGGTCATGTGGAAGAAACCTTGGTTCCTCGCCCAGGGCCCAGTGCTGGGAGCTTCTTGTCGACGCGTCACGCTTTCGACGGATGCTTCCCTCACAGGATGGGGGGCGGTCATGAGTGGCCGCTCGGCGCAAGGTCTTTGGCAGGACCATCATCTGTCATGGCATATAAATCGCTTGGAGATGATGGCGGTATTTCGAGCTCTCAAATATTTCCTGCCAGACCTGAGAGGCCATCATGTGTTGGTTCGTACGGACAACACGTCAGTGGTTTCTTATATCAACCATCAGGGGGGTCTGAGGTCACGTCACCTTTGCAAGCAGGCCCATCAGATCCTCCTATGGGCCCAGGGGAAGTTGCTATCTCTCAGAGCAGTTTACATTCCGGGGCATCAGAATGTGGGAGCAGATATACTGTCAAGGCAGGGGCTGAGGCCCGGGGAGTGGAGACTTCACCCCGAGGTGGTGGAGCTCCTGTGGGAGAAATTTGGTCGTGCTCAGATAGACCTTTTCGCATCCTCAGATACAACCCATTGTCCCATGTGGTTCTCTCTCACGCATCCAGCTCCTCTCGGACTGGATGCGATGGTGCAGGTGTGGCCGAGGCTGCACCTGTATGCTTTCCCCCCGATATCATTGCTCCCGGGGGTTCTGGAGAGGGTTCGCCGGGAAGGGGCCCGTCTGCTACTAGTAGCCCCTTACTGGCCAACTCGAGTTTGGTTCTCGGACTTGGTGTCTCTTCTGAACGGCTCTCCCCTGGAGATTCCAATCAGGAGGGACCTGTTGTCCCAGGTAGAGGGCACGATATTTCACCCTCGGCCGGAGTTGTGGAAACTGTGGGCCTGGCCTCTGAGGGGGCCAGGCTCATAGAATCCGGTCTCTCGACTGAGGTCGTTGAGACCATTCTCCATTCCAGAGCCCCTTCCACGAGAAGACTGTATGCGCTGAAATGGAAGTTATTCGCCACCTGGTGTGGTGAGCGTCAGTTAGATCCTGTTAACTGCCCTGTTGGTTCAGTTCTCGATTTTCTGCAAGACCGTTTCTCTGCTGGATTATCTCCTTCCACCTTAAAAGTTTACGTGGCGGCTATATCGGCCTATCATACCCCTCTGGGGGGTACTTCTATTGGGAGAGATCCTCTGATTATTCGTTTTCTCCGTGGTACATTGAGGTTGAGACCTGCACTGCACTCTAGAGCACCGGCTTGGGATTTAGCCATCGTACTTGAGGGTCTGGCTCTGGCTCCCTTCGAGCCTATTGAAGAGGTTTCAGAAAAATTCCTCACTTTGAAAGCTTTGTTTCTCCTTGCTATTTCTTCTATCAAGAGAATTGGAGATTTGCATGCCCTGTCGGTTGCTCCTTCATGCCTGGAATTTGCACCTGGTATGGTGAAAGCATTTCTTTACCCTAGACCGGGCTATATACCTAAGGTCCCAGTGAATGTTGGGGGTCCTATAGTGTTGCAGGCCTTTTATCCTCCACCTTTTAATACCCCAGATCAGGAACAATTGAACCTGTTATGTCCAGTTCGGGCATTGGATGCCTACGTTCACAGAGCTGCCCTGTGGCGTAAGTCAGAGCAACTATTTGTATGTTTTGGGTCACCCAGAAGAGGGTGCCCTGCATCGAAACAGGTTATGAGTAAATGGATAGTCGAGGCTATCTCATTGGCTTATGAAGCGGCCGGTCAGCCTTCACCTATGGCTGTACGGGCCCATTCTACTAGGAGTATGGCGGCCTCTACGGCCTTAGTTTCGGGTGTTTCCCTTCTTGATATTTGTAGTGCGGCAGGCTGGTCCTCTCCGCATACATTTGTCAGGTTTTATGACCTTGACCTCTCCACTCCTGGGGCGAGGTTGCTTGCTTCTTAGTGTGCGTCAAGGACTTCACACAGAACGGGCATTTGTCACTATGGCGTAGTGGGTATGGGGTTCCCACCGCGTCTCAAACGCAGCTCGAAGTTCCCTTGAAAGGGAACGTCTCAGGTTACGTATGTAACCCTGGTTCCCTGAGAGGGAACGAGACGCTGCGTTTGCCTGCCATACTTCCTGCATACCCTGATCGACTTACTTCAGACTTTTCAGAAGCTGTCGCGGTCTGTTTTCAAGGGTGCTTTATAGTTTCCTGGTCTATGACGTCACCTATGACGTATCGGGCTTCCATTGGACTGATTTTACACGTGCTTCATGACGCAATCACGCAGAGCGTTCCCACCGCGTCTCAAACGCAGCGTCTCGTTCCCTCTCAGGGAACCAGGGTTACATACGTAACCTGAGACGTTTGACACAGTGAACAATGAATCAGGGCAAAACCCATGAGGATGACAGGGTCTGTTGTGCAACCAAAGTCAAGGCTCTAAAATTGCTCGTATTCTTTCAATTAGCTCAAGGCCAGACATCATGTCAGCGTGTTAACACGGGTCAACTCACATTTAAGATGGTGATCCCAAGATACTCCTATCATCTTCTTATTTCTTAAAATCTCTCACAGCATTTAGGCAGCATCACTGGGGAACATTCCAGGTCTGTTAAACCTAGTTAGCTGCCTACCAAGACATCATTTTAAGGCATCATTGGCACACACTCAAAGTAAAGACTTAAATAAATAAGCTTATGTGCGTGTCGGTGTGTGTTGGTTGGTATTGGTGTGTTTTGGTAGTGTTGGTGTGTGTTAGTTGGTTGGTTGGTGTGTGTTGGTTAGTTGGTTGGTTGGTGTTGGCGTGGGTTGGTTGGTGTGTGTTTGTTGGTTGGTTGGTTGATGTTGGTGTGTGTTTGCTGGTCAGTTGAAGTTGGTGTGTGTTTGTTGGTTGGTTGGTTGATGTTGGTGTGTGTTAGTTGGTTGGTTGATGTTGGTGTGTGTTTGTTGGTTGGTTGATGTTGGTGTGTGTGTGTTAGTTGGTTGGTTGATGTTGGTGTGTGTTAGTTGGTTGGTTGATGTTGGTGTGTGTTTGTTGGTTGGTTGATGTTGGTGTGTGTTAGTTGGTTGGTTGATGTTGGTGTGTGTTTGTTGGTTGTGAAGGGTTGGTCAAAATCCCTTGCCTCTTCAAATACATATATAATCATATATCATTTTGAATGGTTATATACTCCCTTTATAAAAATCAATAATCAAATATATTCATTATCACATAATAATTTTTATATTCTTGTGCTTGTGAAATTATATTTTCTTAAATGCATGGATGCAAGTAACCAGTTTCTTTTAGGTGCATTCCAATCTTACTTTGAGATTGCACGTAGTACACGCAGGACCCGAAGGCCACGTAACCCACAAGGCCGTTTGTCTCTTTCTCTGGGATCAGTAGAAAGGTTAGAGGGTCCTAAAGGCAGCGTGGGCACATATGATTCTTCGCTGGACATATGGTCAAGCTATATTGAGTGTTACTATCAAACTTTAATTGTTGTATTAAAATGTATTCTTTCCAGTATATTTCCTTCCTTGGGAGTAAATGCCAGTGATCTGTTTTTCTCCCAAACGAGTGAATGTTTTAGCAGTATGTTTTGGTATACTTAACTGATAATAAGGAGCTCAGACTCTCTTCAGCCTTGATGGGAGCTGTTATTTGCTAGTGTCTGTTATTTGTGTGTGTGTGCGTATGACATTCTATGTAGGTTCTGGACGGTCGGACCAGACACCCCGGCGCCCTTCTCTAACCTGCGAGGCCACCACAGACCTAAATCCAATGAGTGGACGACAACTATCTTTACTAATGGCGATAGGCACCCCTATCTCCTCACATGTGTTAAATTGTTTAGGCTTTCATGTTTCTTAGCCAATGAGAATCATTCAACCTGTAAGCAATGACGTAGCTTAGACCTTGGAAATGGTATAACTGCTGTGATCTTTGTAACTGTAGGTGGGGCGGCCTACGAACTCCTGTGGGAGTCTTGAAGCTGACTTCTGCTGATGAAAATGCAAACTATCTTCAGTAAAACTTTTCTTTAATTTTTTATAAGTCTGACTCCGGGTCTTCATTCTTCATATCTGGTTCTGGGTCTTTGACTGTATACCCCTTACAGTTAGTTGATGTTGGTGTGTGTTAGTTGGTTGGTTGATGTTGGTGTGTGTTTGTTGGTTGGTTGATGTTGGTGTGTGTTAGTTGGTTGGTTGATGTTGCTGTGTGTTTGTTGGTTGGTTGATATTGGTGTGTGTTAGTTGGTTGGTGTGTGTGTGTGTGTGTGTTTGTTGGTTGGTTGGTTGGTTGGTTGGTTGGTTGGTTGATGTTGCTGTGTGTTGGTTGGTGTGTGTGAGTCTAGGTGTTAGTGTGTGTTGGTTGGCTGGTTGGAAATGTATGTGATTTACAATAAACATTGACCAAATTTTAAGGCAGCATTGCATATTCTGTAGGAATAAGTCATTCCAAGAATGCATTGCAAAAACATGCCTGAGACAGAAGAAAAAATGAGAGAAATATATATTATAAATATGCTAGTTTACTGCATATTCAATTCAAAAGTGAAAAGTATTGATAAAAAAAGCAATTAAAAATGTACAAATTTACCCAAAACCGATGCGTGTTCATGTTATTAGACTTAGCAGCACCATTCCAAATCAGTCCGTTACGAGCTACCATTTCAGTTAGGATGATGTGTTAGCATGTGTGTGCACTAGAAACCTCTAAACATGTGCTAGATCAGCCCGTTCTCATCCTTTGGCGTCATACATGTGACGCTTTGGACATTTCGTTGAAATCTTACGCACATGGCATCCTTTAGCATCAATATGAGACGCAGAACCCAAGGCGTCATACAGGTGACGCTCGTCTAAATCCGACGCACATGGCATCGTTTAGCGTGAATATGAGACGCAGATCCCAAGGCGTCATAACCGTACCCTACCCCAGACCTAAACCTACCCATAACAGTGTGTGTTATATTGACGCTAAAGGATGCCATGTGCGTAAGATTTCGACGAAATGTCATATGGCGTCACCTATATGACGCCAAAGGATGAGAATGCGTTGGCTAGACGGACATCTTTAGCTGGTGCAATACGTCCTGCCGTCTTTTTTCAGCATTTTCAAGGAGACGTGTCAAGCCAGTCAATTCAAGTTTTAAAAATGCATCTGAGATACCTGTGCTTTGTTCCATTCCATTGCACTCTAGCTTTTTTTAAACTACAAGAACGATAAAGGCCCCTTGGAAGGGAGCTGCCTAGCTTTTTGCAACAGAGCTTCTGCCTGCATAATGAATATCTGAGACACTAATGTATCTCTCAGCAATGTGGCTGTGTCTGCTATGATTATGAGAGACCTGTAGAAACTTTCCCCCCCACACACATTTTTAGCGTGTAGTTGCTTTACAAGTGGCTATAATTAATTCAGATTATAAGGCTGCATATGGCGTGTCAGCGTGAGACTATGAGAGCACAGCTGGGGTACTATGCAGTCTGATTTACAGATAATTGTCACACGCGTGTGTCCACTTTAACAGAGAGAGCCCCTTCATTAAACTGATCAAAGAGTTGTAGAGATATCCGACGGCTGGACTCAGGGAAACGGCAGAATCATGAGATGGCAAGAGAATAGAAACTATTTATGGAAGCAAAGAGAAGTTACAATGGATGACACAGTTACAAAATAAATAAATAAATAAATAGATTCATGTAGTCTGGAATTCAGCAGGATAAATTATATGTATATATATATATATATATATATATATATATATATATATATATATATATATATATATATATAATAAAATCAATTAAATATGTTATGTATTTATTTCAATATTTTTATTATTTATTATTATTCTTATTAAAATATTAATAATTAATTGCAATAAATACACCATTTATTAAAATTAAAGATTTCAATATTGTATTTAAATTAGGAAGAAGAAGAAGAGAATGATCAAACTGGTTGGTGTTACTGTAACGCACGGACATTTAAAATGCATGTGTTTGTTTGGTTCTTTATGTCTTCATTTATTGGAAATGTGTGTTACTTACAATGAACATCCGACATTTTTTTTTTTATCAGTCTCTCTCTAGAACTGTCATCACAAAATAAATCCCTTCAGATTTGTGACCTCGATGACCAACTGATTGTTGGCTGTCTCACTAGTTAGCACAGAATTCTGCATAGAGCCATAGAGCCATGCAATAATATTACAGAATTCCTGATGCAACAGCAGGACAAAGGGATGCGCAGGTTTGCTTATGGCATAGCGCATTTCTCCTGCTGCGTCCACTGACTGATGGATAACTGACTGAGCAAGCTTCAATAGAACACCTGCTAGGCTGCCTGAAGGGTGTTAAATCAGGCCTTATTTCTCTGGGTTAAGATCTGTAAAATGAGAAACCATGAAGTCAATAGAGAATGTGAAAAAGCAAAAATAAGACAATGGGTAAAACATAATTATAACATATATATATATATATATATATATATATATATATATATATATATATATATATATATATATATATATAGTATATATGTATATATACAGTATGTATATATATATATATATATATATATATATATATATATATATATATATATATACACTCACCTAAAGGATTAACACCTGTTCAATTTCTCATTAATGCAATTATCTAATCAACCAATCACTTGGCAGTTGCTTCAATGCATTTAGGGGTGTGGTCCTGGTCAAGACAATCTCCTGAACTCCAAACTGAATGTCAGAATGGGAAAGAAAGGTGATTTAAGCAATTTTGAGCGTGGCATGGTTGTTGGTGCCAGACGGGCCGGTCTGAGTATTTCACAATCTGCTCAGTTACTGGCATTTTCACGCACAACCATTTCTAGGGTTTACAAAGAATGGTGTGAAAAGGGAAAAACATCCAGTATGCGGCAGTCCTGTGGGCGAAAATGCCTTGTTGATGCTAGAGGTCAGAGGAGAATGGGCCGACTGATTCAAGCTGATAGAAGAGCAACTTTGACTGAAATAACCACTCGTTACAACCGAGGTATGCAGCAAAGCATTTGTGAAGCCATAACATGCACAACCTTGAGGCGGATGGGCTACAACAGCAGAAGACCCCACCGGGTACCACTCATCTCCACTACAAATAGGAAAAAGAGGCTACAATTTGCAAGAGCTCACCAAAATTGGACAGTTGAAGACTGGAAAAATGTTGCCTGGTCTGATGAGCCTCGATTTCTGTTGAGAGATTCAGATGGTAGAGTCAGAATTTAGCGTAAACAGAATGAGAAAATGGATCCATCATGCCTTGTTACCACTGTGCAGGCTGGTGGTGGTGGTGTAATGGTGTGGGGGATGTTTTCTTGGCACACTTTAGGCCCCTTAGTGCCAATTAGGCATCGTTTAAATGCCACGGCCTACCTGAGCATTGTTTCTGACCATGTCCATCCCTTTATGGCCACCATGTACCCATCCTCTGATGGCTACTTCCAGCAGGATAATGCACCATGTCATAAAGCTCGAATCATTTCAAATTGGTTTCATGAACATGACAATGAGTTCACTGTACTAAAATGGCCCCCACAGTCACCAGATCTCAACCCATTAGAGCATCTTTGGGATGTGGTGGAACTGGAGCTTTCGTTTCCTGGATGTGCATCCCACAAATCTCCATCAACTGCAAGATGCTATCCTATCAATATGGGCCAACATTTCTAAAGAATGCTTTCAGCACCTTGTTGAATCAATGCCACGTAGAATTAAGGCAGTTCTGAAGCGAAAGGGGGTCAAACACAGTATTAGTATGGTTTCCTAATGATCCTTTAGGTGAGTGCATATATATATATATATATATATATATATATATATATATATATATATATACATACTCTATATATACATATATATACTATAGGGGTGACCCCGAATAGTCGAAGATTCGATGCTTCGATAGGAGGAGCCTGATTCGACTACCAATCTCACGGTCGAATCTTCGCAGATGTGTTATTAAACGAGGATTGTCATTTTGGCTATATGAGTGTGCTCAATGTCTGATTTCACATAGAACTACTGGTTTTCTGTCAATATGTTAATATACAGCCTATTATGATAATGCTGTCGATAAAAATGTGCAAAGAAAGAAGCTTTTAATAAATATTTTAACGTGCGCGCAGGGTGAATAAATCCAAACACCCCGTGACAGATTTAAGTTTCACTTTCGATCCGTGACCGACAGAGGAGCGTCTTGTCGGCAGGGATTTAAATCTTTAAAAATGTCTGGGATAAGACAATCTAAAGATGCACACCATCAGAAAGGATATTCTCCAAGGCTGGATTCAGCATCAGGAAAGCACTTCTGCCGGCCAACGTTAACAGGTTGGTTTTCCTCGGGACGTTCTAAAACGCTTAACGTGAAAAAAGCTTTTAAAACGCTTAAATGGCACTTTTACGTGCTTAATGTATGTACACAGTAGGCTACACACCTTAAGAAACCATTCTATGTGCAGATAAGCAGATGAACCCAGAATATGAACGCAACGCGTTTCTCCTATTGAAAGTCACGTAAAGCTTTTTCTTTAACGGTTTTCTATGGGAGGAAAATGCTTAACGTAGCCTAAGTTATAATAAAACGCGTTGCGTTCATATTCTGGGCTCATCTGCTTTTCTGTAGGCTATATAGTATGCTTTATTAATATAAGGTGTGTACAGAATTTGATCTTTTAATATAACAGTTTTAGGACAAAGCCGTTAAGCGTTTTTCACGTTAAGCGTTTTAGAATGTATTTTATCCGCGCACACAATTTGAAAAGACTCAAACGGACACAGGCCGAGTGAAAGACTGGATTTAGTTTTTTCGATCAGGTATGAATAAGTGATTTCAAAACATTTCAGCCGGTTCTAATTTGATTTTTGGATACTGTGAACACGTTTAGCTAAAAAGACTGCCGCTCCAGTTTAGCGTTTATTGTTGTTTCTGCAGTTAAAAAGACAAAGTTGACCATCCTGGCCATACTTTCGTTATTTTAATAATTTCTTTATTTTTATTTTATTAATTGATCACTCAGGGTGATCTAATTTAACTATTTGTGACTTGTGTTTTGAATTTTGTTCCCCTGCACTTTAGGCATTTTGCACACATTTGTTCTGCTTCTTGTGATTTGATTCTGACTTATTTCGTTTTGTATTTTTATTTATTATAAAAGTATATTATGTTCTTAATTGTTGATTATTTTTCAGTGCATCGATGTTGCGCTGTAGGCCTACATAGAGCATGCTCGTACAGGCAATTCAGCCGATTTAATTTGATTTGCATGTGAAATGCAAATCCTATCTGCAGTGTGGCCTTTCTGCAGTTATTTATGTTATTTCTTAGTTTTATTGATCCAAAATGTTTTTATACATTTTCTTCTTTATCTTTGTGTGATGTTCTGTACATCGCGGCTTTAAAATGTTAAAGCCCCGCCCCCGCCCACACATGATTCGACTATTAGTCGACTATAGGCAGGACCTGACGAATCTGATTCGACTATGAAAATCCTTAGTCGGGGACACCCCTAATATACTATATATATATATATACACACAGTATATACAGTATATATATATATATATATATATATATATATATATATATATATATATATATATATATATATATATATATATCACATTATTTAAACAATGTGATATTTCAAAAACACATTTCCTCCGTCCAAATATGTGATGAGACATTAAAGCCTTCAGGTGTCAAGCCGCACACAAGGTCACGTCAGTTACGTCTAGGATCAACACTAAGACCGGGCAAGTTATCAGCACATAATATAATTACATCAGACACACAAATGACCTGAATAAAATTATCTAAATATAACGCTTCATACATACCGTAATTACATTGCCATTCAATCTCAGCTTGAAGCGCCATTCAACCTAACATAAATGTCATTTAGCTCTATAAATATGTAGACATGTCCTCACATGAACAATTTGCTTATGTTAATAAACTGGTCAGCGAGTGTCATGACAGCAGATGAATATTAAAAGAAAAAGAGAACTGGTGTTTGATAACTCGACTGCATTAATGGTGCACTCATGATTATAGCCCTTATGTTTAACAATGTATAATCAGATTGTTTAAATATAGTAGTAGTAGTAGTAGTAGTATTAATAATATACTACCATACTATATGTAAACAAACAAAACAATTTGATTGTAACCTAAGTTTTAAAAATAAATAAAATAAGTATGTTTATCATTATTTTTTTAGCAAACATTAACAGATCAGTAAACGCTCTAAAAATATATTGCTCATTGTTTATTCATGTTAGCTGATGCATTAATAATGTTAACAAATCAGTCCTTATTGTAAAGTCAATATTAAGTCCTTATTTTGCATATGATGATTTCCCACCCCCTGCATTTATTTTAATTTACATATAATTTCAAGAGACACCAAGAACAATTACAGATCTTTATTTAGCTAATTAAATGCAAAAATATAATTATTATTATTATTATTATCATTATATATTGACAATATTATAACATTAAAATGCGAACAGATTGGGGCTTAAACTACTTTGATGAAATTGATTCCTGCAGTTTACCTAAAGTCTAAGGTTACATTGAAAATCTGGTATTTAAAACCCAAATTAAATTGGAATTAAACCACATTTTAGAAGTGAAAGGTATGATTAACATGCAGTAAATATAATACAATTCAGATTCTCCACTGTTCCTAGATAAGTAATCAAATAAGAAAACTTGTGCCACTGATCATGTGATCTCCTTTGTGTAAAAGGTCAGCTTCCCTGCCTCCACTGAAGCACAATGCTCTGGAAGCTTCTGTTCCTGCAGCTCAAGAACTGCTGTCAACAAAATACAGATTTCCACTTACATTTCACACAAACTGCCACGCTGACAATATAATTGGCGACAAACAAAATGTGTCTTAAAATTAGAAAAGCCTTGTCTCAAACTTTTGGATTTCCATAATTGTTTTCCTCCATCTTTAAAACCAATCAGTTTAAAGCTGTTTTCCTTTATTCATTCCACAAGTACAGTGTTGTGCTCTTGATAGTGGAGGAAGAGAATGACTTCTCAAGCTCATAAATAGCCTCACTGTAATTGGCCAAGTCAAAATTGCATCACGGTTCCCCCTGTGCTGTGATGGAGCGTCGGATGGTTCTGATTCTGCCACACACATCGGTGCAGAGATAGACAGTTCCCTTAATCAATTATAGTAACGCTTATGCATGAGACGTGGTTGACAGCTTGTCTCAGCAAAGGCCCGCGACTCACGGAGACAAAATGGCTTACGCAAAAGAAAGTGGGAAGATTGAGATGAAAGGAGATGTGTCGCCTGCTTGCCTGGCTGTTTTAAGATTATGCGCAGAAAGCATAAGCCCAGCGAAAGGAAGCACAATGGTGCTTTTAGCACAATCGGCCCACATTCAGAGCGACGCCCTCGCATAAAGACTGTTCCAGTTTCCAGCAGAGCGCATGCACTCAATCTGAGAAACACAAGAAGGAAATCTGACATTGCCCAAAACGATGAAAAGGTTTAAACGCACACCTGAATAGATGGAACACCACTTATGGAGTAAAACCTTTTTTCAGGCCAAGGACCCTGTGGTGGATAGAGAGACAAGCAGAAACCCATTGCTAGGAAACATACTGTATAAAACTGAGCTGCATTTTAAGCAGGGCCTAGTATAACAACATGGAATGATTGCAAGAGCATTATACTGAGCATTTTTGATACAGGGTAGAAATATCAGCAGCTCAATGCACTTTCATGACCTTGACTAAGAGGTGTTCAAAGTCAAATTAAACTGTAAAACACTCAAATGCTAGCTTTTTGAAGGCAGCCATATCCTAACATATTTTAAAATGCATTAAGATGCAAAAATAAATACTTTTTCACTTAAACACTTGAATGATTGAGTCTCTTCAGAAAATTTTGACTACACAGCTCAATCCTTAATCTTTTTGAAGCATTAAAGTGTCAGTTGCTGTCAATGAAGGGACAGAAAGCTCTCAGATTTCATCAAAAAGATTCTTCATTGATGTTCCAAAGATGAACGAAAGTCTTACCAGTTTGGAACGACATGAGGGTGAGTAAATGATGACCTGTTTGGTGGACTAACTCTTTAAAGGCCATAACAATTTCATTCAAATAATAGAAAATATAAATATTAGATGGAAAAACTTGACCTTTAAAAAGTATAAATTGCAATTAGAAATATTGCATTGGCAACCAAATAAATAAAATAAATTTACGTTGAAGTACTAAAATTACTGAAACTAAAACTGAAAAAAAAATGCTAATAATTACAAAAGCACATAACATTATTTAACAGGAAAGTTGTGACAAAAATGAAAATGAAAACTGAAAATATAAAACATAAAAGCTAATTGAAAATATAAATACTTTGGAAGTAAACAAATTATAAAAAAAAATGACACTGTTCTGTAATACTTGATTTCGAGGGTCAAATAAATTGGTCTATAGGCCTACATATTATGTCATATTGTATTATATTATATTTTAGCAAAAATCTAATCTTTAACAATAACAACCCTGTTCCAGAGAGCCGCATAATAAATCGACATATCAAACACAGACACACAAGCACTAGAGCACTTTTATCACCTTGATATGACAATTGCATATTCGAGTCAGCACTTTGCCAAATTATAATCAGCTTTCGGTGTGTTTTGAAAAAGCATTCATGCAGCATTTTTAAAAAGCACAGTCTGATTGGATATATAAGTTATGCCAGTAGCGTGAGACAAATTATCAAACGCACAGGGATAAATTACTCAATTACAACAACCCAGTTCTTTAATTATGCCTTGGGTTGGTTGTTTCCCTCCTTTTAAATGCTAGAGAAATTGTTCCTCGCCCTTGAGCAGATAATAATATAAATTCTCATTTGCATCACTGGAGAAATTGGCCATTTAAAAATAGAATTTTGTGCTCAGATAAAGTCATAGGTATTCAATATTTTTTTTTCGCATAGTTGCTTTTGTACACATCTAAATGGTTAACCTTACAACCAAACAAAGTTCGTCTGTTGTACTTGGTAATTGCTTTTTGAAGAAGCTAACCTCAAAAACACAAACCCCGTCAAGTGCGGGGCACCAGCCCATGAAAGGGTATTAGATGGATAAATGGGTTGCACTATTTTTCTTTCACCATCTGTGTACAAATTCACTTATTCGACTCACAAAGCACCTATTTAGGGATTGAGGTCATTACAAGCTCAAGTGCTTTCGTTTCAGAGTATGCCAAGCCTGATCTTCTTCCAGAGACCTTCAGAGACTCCATTTCCCTAAAAATAAGAGGCATATACATTGAAAAAGCAATGCCCATATGCATTGTAATCTCCTTGTTAAGCCTGACAGTGACCTCAGTTCACCCTTGGTTTACAGATAATTATACTTCCCATACATTAAGATTAAAACTGACCGACTGCGAACAAAGCCTTGATAATGTGGGAGGAGAGTTCCCATAATGCACTGAGGGGCTGCTGTATAATTATATTCTGATGTATGTGGTATTGCTTTAAAATGAAAAGCAAGACTTCCGGAGCTCCCAAGAGCCACAATCATCCGGAAAAGTGCAAAAAAAGGCAACTACTGTGAGAATACTGATATTTGTGTTTCACTGAGAACAATCTCCCTGAAATCTTGTGCTTGAAAGTGTCATTAGAACTGAGCTAAACAGAATGTAAGTGTGAAAGTGTGGGTGCTGAAATGGAAATATGTAACAGGGTTTCAATGGGATTTGCATTTGTATGGAACTAATTTAACACAAAATCAATACTTTCTTGTTTTATTATTATTCATTTAGGTATTTGATTCACACCAAATAAGTGTTTTATGCTCACCAACGCTGTATTTATTTGGTCAAAATACAATAGAAAAGCAGTAATATTGTGAAATATTATTTAATATAACTGCTGAATTTTCAGCATCATTACTCCAGTCTTTAGTGTCACATGATCCTTCGTGATCACTCTAATATGCTGATTTGCCGATCAAGAAATATTTCTTATTATTATCAATGTTGAAAACAATTGTGCTGCTTTATACTTTTATATTTTTGTGGAAACCATGCATGATCATTTTTTTTGATGAATAGGAAATTCAAATGAACAGGATTTAGTTGAAATAATAATATTGCATTGTAAATGTCTTTACTGTCACTTTTGATCAATTTAATGTGTCCTTGCAGAATAAAGTTTTTTTTTTTTTTTTTTTTTTTACAGCTTACTGTATTAGTATTGCAATGCAACTATTGCATTTCTAAATATATCCCCCAAAAATACCTGCAGTCTCTCAAATCAATACAAGGTCATAAAAACTGCATGGCTCAATAATTAAAGGGAAAATCCACTACAAAACAATGCTGTTTAAAACAGTTACAAATTAAGTGCATTATGTCACGTTGCAGGACATCACTAATGTTTGTATTGAAAACAACATTTGTGCTCTTACATCATTATTCAGGATTCATCTTGAGATATTTGTATTTCAGTATCATACTGCAAGCGCAGATATGATCATGCGGAGTCATTTTATTCCAGAAGGGTTCACAGCCCGAGGTTCTCAAGCATGACTGGCTGCAGCATGGGAACAGACAGCTGATTTTTGGTAGGATGAGAAGACCCAGATTTATGATCAGTGAGAAAGCAAGAGGTCATGCCCAGTATAAAAGCATTAAACATGATGGAATCCCATTATTTCTGACTATGTCTCAGCTTGTTAGCCTTGTTGTGTTACTGCACTTTTCTAATAATTCCGTTCTGCTGTACAATGGGATAATTGTATCTCTGCAGAGTTGCTTGGTCATCCGCGAGGGTGTGCATGTTTAACGGATGTAATTATGAGTAATGATAGTATTTTAGGTGACTTGAAAGGGCGTAAATTCTCACAATTTTGTTTTTATTGTGCCTGCTACATTTCCCACCAGCTGGTAGACATCTTGGAGTCCTATTTTGTCCTCAAACACACTGTCACACATGGCATTCATTAGTCACGCAATATCATCCTCATCCTGTCAGTCCAGATCTGCTGCCTTTGATGCTCTAATATTGTCACTTCGAACGATATTTTATTAAATTGGCCGTTTTTTTTCCTTTTCTTGCGTTCACATCATGTGTGTAACAGAATCCATTGTAGGGGAGTTGAACTGAACCCATGTGCAGTTTATTGAAAACGTGAACAGATACAAAATAAACTTAAGACTTGACAAAGTGTGACTTGGCTTGACTTGAAATAACATGAACTAAACTTGAAACAAAACATTACACTCACCAACAATGGTTAGAGGAACAATACTAGAACAAGGCAAACTTGAGCACTTAAATGCACAAGGACTGATGACTAGACGAGACACACCTGTGACCAATCAAGACAATGAACCAATGAACCAATCAAACAACAGGCTTGTCCGACTTCATGCAGCTCTGCGCAGACCAATCGGTGAGTGAATTTGAGACAGCGCCGACGCCGACTTTTCAACGCAAGTTACTTTGTTTGTTGACTGACTGCTCTCCTGTCCCCATGTTGAGAGAAACCGTGAGTAAGTGCAGAGGCGTAGTGTGCGCTGTGTGAACATGATGGCTATCGTAGTTCTGTATTAAATATGAGCGTGCATTTGCTCATCTCACTTGCACTAAAACAAATTCAATAACAGTAAAACAGTTAAAACTAATAGCCTAAAGTCCAAATTTTCTGAATAGACTCGATCACTTCATATGATGAAGAGATTTAATTTAGGCTTTTATTCATATATTGGTTAAACTTTACCTTTAAACATCAAATGTGTGTTTCATTTGTTTGTTTGTATTGCTGAATTAAGAGTGTTGAACTTTCTTCTCCTGCGTCCTATTCGTCTGCAATAGCAGAACAGCAGCACAGCTGAAAGGTTTGTTTTATCTTCATCCTCTACTGTAAAGCTGTGCATTTTCATTTCCTTTTACTTAAGCCTTATTAATTTCACTTTTAGTGTCAAGGGGCCTTTACTTTTGCCAAAAATAGAACTTTTTTTATTTTATTAAAAAGCCAACAAGCAAGCCCAGCCCAGAAAAAGTAAGGCAAAAGTAATGTAACATTACTTTCCAGAAAAGTAACTATTAATGTGATTAGTTACTTTTTAGGAAGTAACTCAATATTATAATGCATTACTTTTAAAAGTAACTTTCCCCAACACTGATTAGCCCCTTTCACACAGCGCTTTGAACCCGGCAAATTGCCGGCAAATTGCCAGAGAGCCTTCTGTGTGAACGCAAACACGACCCGGGATTGATGCCGGGATCGATGCCGGGTTGGGGACCTAGTAACATTGCCGTGTTCAGACCGGGAACGCGCGCTGTGTGAACAAAAGCCAGAACCAATGCCATATAAGGGGTGTGTCGTAGTGAGGATTCACGAGCCTTTGCAATGACGTAGTTATCGTGCGGCTCAGTTACTCTACTAGAAGAAAGTTTGTGTTCGTCATCGATACAAGAAAGAACGAAAAAATGTCTGCAAACTGGACTGAAGTAGAGACCCGTCACATCCAACGTCACGCGTCTTTCCGGAACATACACGGGTTGTGTGTGAACGCGCTCTCTTATTCCGGCAAATCACGGCAGTGTGAATGAAGCAAAATCAAACGAACCCGGGTCAAATCCCGGGTCACTTTATCCGTGTATTTTCCGGAATCTCTGTGTGAAAGGGGCTTTTTGAAGCTCGGAACACTTATAAAAGGCCACATAAGTTAAGGTATAATTCATGGCCGTAGCACAACAGTGTGGGGTGTGTTTTAAACCCACCAAACCGCAAATGTGAGCAGTAAGTGATGCTTGCCTTAGCAAACACCATTAAATAATGCTGTACGTGTGCAATTTATGTTTTGCAACCAAACACAAAATATGTGCACGTATACCTACACATGCAATATAAGGCCTGAGCATGTGCCAGCTGGAGTTTTAAAATTCAGTATTTTATTTGCATCTTAAACATTACCTCAGCAATCAGAGCTCAGCATCACAACATTTGTTGCAAACTACCAATATGCTAATGTTTGTTACAAATAATTGTTTACAAATAATTCCAAATTATGTGATCGTGCTCGATTTAGAGAAGGGAATGAAGTGGATGACTTGATATGGTATTTCAACTCGGTTACACTGCAAGGAAATGTGAAGGATTTCACAGCAAAGGCGACAATAGAGGCACAGAGAAACATGTTTGCATAACAACTACCAAAAATGACTGGTACTACTGACTTTAAATGTACTACATTTATTTATTTATTAATTTTTTTCATAAAGAAAATGAAGCCTGTTTTGGAAGATTTTCTTCTTTCTGTTGCATTGAAACATTATTTGCCTGCTAATTAAGCATATTTCCAGGATTATGATATAAAACAACAACAACAAAAACTACTACCACATTTAAATAATTGCCAATTTATCATTATTTGAAGTGACAAGTATGTATACATCATTAATTGTATACACATTTCAATATTAGTTTTAACCAAACATTATATTTGCCTATGAATATTTGACAGAACACCTTTTTACCCATTGCATTAAATGACTATTTGGAATGAAAATGCATGAAATTGTCATAAAAAATACTGTCACAATGCAAATGTTCCTAAAGTAGACTCAATTTTCTATAGGCAAAATAAAATTTCTTATTTTTCTTTTTTTAATTTTGAGTTGAATAATGACAAGGTTATGTTCTTGACAGTTTTTGTGAGATTTAACAAAACAAGTTCATAAAATAGCGAGTCATCAATATGGATATGGCATGGTGGTTTATGAGAATATATTGCTCACTGTGTTTATGTCAAGAACCAACACTTTGAACAAGAGCAGGTTTTATTTTAAATATGACTAAAACTAACTGACACAACAGCTTGAACGCTCCATGCTGCTTGGCACAGACAATACACTGCAAGTAAATCAACCTGTGAGTATCTTGTCTTTCTGACTGTAGCATCTGTTCTGCTGCAAAGTCTCAAATGTGTAGTTATTCACCACCAGCTGGATGCCACATTTACTATAAACATTCCCAAACAAATTTCATTGACTTGCTTTCACTTCACAGGATTCTGTGTAATCACTGCAATATGGCCATAATGCACCGCATTTTCACTTGACATTCATTTCTGGAGATGATTCAGGTTAATTACCTGAGATAATTAGTGTAATGGCACCTAAAATTGGTTGTAGAGACATGCTGTTTTTCGGTTTTTTTTTTTTTTTTTTTTTGAAAACGACACAATAAATGGTGCAAGGACTTTAAAACATGACTTAACTCAAATATGAAAATTTTCATTATTGTCATTATCATTTGTGCTGTTCGGTGAAGACAGAGGCTTTCAAGTTAAAAAAAGAACACAAAAGCAACATCATATGCATTTTCTGAAATGATACGGTAGCTTTATGTCACAAAAACAAATCAGTTGTTATTCACAGCAAATAGTTGCGTTCATGAAGAAGAAGCTACTTATCATTTAATGATTTATTTGATTCATTTCACAAAACTGGTTTAAATGAATCAGACTCATCCTCAAGTTCAACTCGTCAACTCAATTACACAGTCGTTAACAGTTCATTGGAAGCGAAGATAATCGGTGAATAACTGTGAATAAATGTTCCTCACATATAAAGCTATCATATCAATTCAGAACACTAGAAATAGGGAAATAACTATATGAACTATTTATCATAATTTATTGGGTGCTTTGAAAGCTTGAAAGCCTCAGTCCCCATGGAAACTAAGCTCAGTTGTTGAAAATTTATCATTTTGTGTCCCACTGAGTAAAAAAAAAAAAAATTTTTACAGATTTGGATAACATGAGTAAATGAAGACAAAGTTACATTTTTAAGTGACCTATTCCTTTAACATCAATATTTAATGCACATTCTCATATGGGCAATAGTGGTATTGGCACAAGCAAACCACCGGAGGTCATGTGACTTCTCCATTTAGTCGTCCTCTCATTAAGAACGGTATGTGGTGGTGGTTTTGATGTGGCGGTGCAACTTATTCCATATGATGAGATTTGGCTACAGAGGCACGCTAACAATTCATAGCAGAGACCAGAGCAGTGCAGAGAAACGCATGATGTTTGGAGAGGTCACGGGTAGTTTGTTCAGGGGATTGTGGGTACTTATATTATTTACAGATATAAATGTGCACTGATGTGATTGTAAGGTATTTTCCCAGAGTTCATTGTATTAGTTATGTGTGTTGTTTATTAATGATATAATGAGAGGCAATGACCTCCCTTGCAAAGGTTGCTAATGCTTTTATATTCCATAGTTAAACATGCAAATCTTAGCTGACACTGTCACTTTTAAACACATTGTCATCGTTGCAGAGTTCTATATTGAACTGCTGACTACTTTTTTTAGGGAACTGCAAATATACTTGCAAAGCAAAATACACAACTCATGCGACTGAACACTGCTCTTTTAGAGTATATCATTTATGTATTACTTTTCATTCATTGAATGAAATTAATCACTCGTACGAATTTGTACGAGTGATTAAAAGGTGGCTAATTCGTACTAATTCATACGACCTCACTCGTACGAATTTGTACGATTTGCCTGAACCCACGTGATGGGTAGGTTTAGGGGCGGGGTCAGGGGTTGGTCATTCGTACGAATTCATACGAATTTGGTAACTCGTAAAATATGTACGAATTAGCAAAAAATCGTACGAATTTGTACGAGTGAGGTCGTATGAATTAGTACGAATTAGCCACCTCGTAAAATTCGTACGAATTGCCGTGAGATCGGGCAGGAAAGTCTGTATTCACGGAAAACAAGCAATCAACCAATCAACCAATCAACCAATCAATCAATCAATCAATCAACCAATTAATCAACCAATCAATCAATCAATCTCTTTGGAGTAGTTACATTACAAACACACATAAATAAATAAAGCTCTTTAGAATTGTTATTTTATGCATTTTCATTGCCATATCAGCATAAAAAGATGTATTCATGTCAATCAATCAATCTTCTTTAATCACATAAGTAGACAAAAAATGTCCTTAGAATCAAATATTGAAATATAGAAAAACTGACAACTTCGTCTTCTAAATGTCTTTTGAATTTTATTGGTTTCATGCTCTCGGCAACCAATAACTCACCACACAAAACAAATTGTGCTCTGCACAAACCTTATTTTATGGCTATATATCTTCTTGAAAATAACTGATTTGATACATTAATCGTAGGTTTATCGCATCACATATTGCCACAAGTGTATGGCATATCTCAGTTTTCCTCCATATCGTGCAGCCCTATCTACCTAATCTGACCTTCTACCGAGTGCTTGATGAATTTGAAGCAAAATCTGATTCGATGGGATGTCCGACCTCGTCACATTAACATCAAAGACATGGAAAGTGTTTAGTCTTTCCTTTAAGTGGTAAGCTTAACTACACACAATTCTATTAGTTGCACTTTATTATTTGCACCAAACTATGTTTTTCCCTTGCTGTCGGTGACCCCATCAGAATCACTGCTTTAGAGTGTCCTTGACAGATACAAGAAGCACGTGATGCTCCTGTACACAAGAATGATGTGATCATAATGCAATATCCCATGATACTCGCTGTGGTTTCATTCTGTTAAAAGAAGAGTCTGAAGGAGAGAGACCTTCCTCGGGCTAAATTTAAAACCAAAAACCTGACCTGGGGAATCGACTTTGGAGGGCAAACATCTCATCAAAGATACACAAAATAAATGTCTCGGTCTTGTGGTAATCACAAAGCAGGCTCAATTCCTGCAGATGGTTTGCCTCTGGATGTGAGCTTTCATTTACAGTCGTATTGGGAAGCTGAGCTTGACCTGGGTAAAGCCCCTGGCGATTCAACCACAAAGCTAATTGCGTGTAGTAAGGAGATCGAGTGCCTTTGACCACCCAACCCTATGAACTACAGCTGAGAACTGACTTCTGCTACAGATATAGGCTGGAAAGCTGGATTCAGGGGGGGATCTGCTAAAGTCAAGCTATTTTAGCGATATTTCAATGACAGAATCTGAAACCAGTTCACTAACCAGCTGCAATGCAGGTGAATCAAGCACTAAATGCAATGAAACACAACATGCGTATTTAAATTAACTCATTGTCGTTGATTTTAGAGAAAACTGCATGCCTTATTCACAAAACTGGTGCGATGAATGGTGCACACTATTACAAAGATTTTTCGTAGTTGTAAATAAAACAAAGACTATTTGAGTTCAAGAAAATACTATTTCACTCTTTTAAATTACTCAGTAATGTATAATTACACTATGACTAGGACACCTTCAAATAAAGTGTAAGCCAATGTTTGATCAGTTACATATATGTTTGTGTGCCTTTCTAAGCAGTTGATCAAAAGGAGAAGATCATTAAAACCTCAAATATTCATACATGCAATATAGTCTAACGTGGTCTTTAGTGAACCATAAAACAACTCAGATAGTGCATAAGTGAATCCCCCCCCCCCCCCCCTTTTTAGTTGTGCTACGTTTAACAAACGACATCTCCCGTGAAAAGCGCTGGCATGATTTTTTAATGCCCCTGAATAAAATGGCCCCTTGTGGGAAATGTCCGTTGGCTGAACACGGGTTAAATGTTAGACCGCCGACGCACATTGAACAAAGACAGGTACACTTTGGTTGAACTGTGTGGAATTGTAAAAAGGCAGTTCTTTGACTTCAGGATGTCATTGCACACTGAAAAGAAGGACGCTTGCAAGGTTGTTGTCCAGCTATATCAGTGTTACTGTACATACAGTACTTCCAATTGCTTAAGAGTCTGTTGTGAGAGAAACCATTTTTTTGTTTACCAACACTTCTCATTAATCTTTCACTATGCTGTCAGCTGCGTGCAAAAAATAAATAAATCCTGGTATCACTCTTGATGCCAAACATTCACCGACCTCGCTAACCTATAGATTCTAACCACCTTTGCATAAAAAGTACCATGGTAAAATGCTTTTTGGACAGTAGTTTGATGGTAATAACATATTATTTGAAGTACTTCAGAATTAACAAATACCATGTATATGAACATGATAATGTTGAGATTTTGCAACTATATTTGCAAGCTAAAGATGTCTTTACACTATTCACACGAGAGTGAAAAAGAAACATGGAGTAATATAATACTACAGAGTGAGACGTGTCCCAAACAAGTCACAACAAGGCAAGGGTGTAAAAGGCTATTGTTAAATAAAATGTGAGGCAGTTATATCGTTTAAGGTTATCAATGAGTTTCCCAACTTTCCACATAACTAACCTGCTGGCTATTTTGCAAAAATATTGCTAAATTTAGACATTGAAGTGTCAGTTTTATAATATGGTGGATTTTCTTTTTTCAGGAATCTTTTGATGAATAAAAAAAAGTTCAAAAGAACAGCATTTATCTTTTAATGTAACGAAATGATACTATATGTAACATTATAAATGTATTTACTGTCACTTTTGATTAATTTAATGCATCATGCTAAAATAAAAGCATTGATTTCTTTATTAAAAAAACCTTACTGAACCCAAACATTGCTGTGTTATGGAAACACCACAAACACCCCTAGTGAAAAAAATAGTAAGCACAATGTGCGTGTCTAACTAAGTGTATATGCCACACTATAAATTGTTATACTTAAAGTCTGCTAAATTGGAACAACTAATTTTGTTCTAAATGCATTTTAGTATAGTGCTAAAGTTCAACTAAAGTTGTATTTAATATACTTGTTTGTGCTAAAGTGGAACTATTCCAAGTATACTTAAATATACTCTTGTATTTGACTTTTGAAATGCCGAATTCACTCATATTCAGTATATTGGCTAAATATGTGTAACAAAAAGGCGTCTACAAGTAGGCAGGGTAATTGCATTTCCTTGATATAATACAACAGTCAACTACAAATCCATTAACATATTTACTGACATTTCGCTTGACACTTACTGATATATCTAAATTTTATTTGGAGAACTTCTTTATTGCACATTGCACATTTCTTTATATTAAGCCTAAATTGTGTTGTAATATCACTATTAGTAAGGATAGCATGATCACTGTATAACATCAGTCTTTCAATGCAAGATATTTAAAGTGTACCTAAAGTATTTGCAATAGGTCCACTTTAGCATGCATATCTTTAGTTGAAAGTCAGCACTATTTCTGAATAACTCAAGTTTTTAGCAGACTTTAAGTATACCAATTGAGTATACTAAAAGTACAATTGCAGGGTATTTATATTAAGTACATGCATATGTAAATGTATTTGTAGTATACTTAGTATAAAATACATTTATTTAAATTATATATTATTATATTAATTGTTTCACTAGGGACATCATATGTACTTTCATAAAATGTTTATATACAATGATAAAACTAATCATATTGTGCTTTAAGTACTATAAGTATTTCCAACTGACACAATAACCTTACCATAGTCCTGCCAAATAATTTTCGTAAGGGCTGAAAAACCTTTTTTGATGTGTCTTATGCAGTTCAGTGGCAAATGTACCAGCAAAACACAAATAATGAAGATTTAAACATGGTGGAAGGGAAGCTCTTGGGAAATGATACTTTGTGGATTCTTGCAAGCGTGCATTGGAAAATCCTTTCAATCTCAAAACAATGCATCATTATTGTCCACTCCGTGCAAATCGATGACTCTCGTAAAATCATTCTGTTTGCCGGTTCCTAATCAAGGCTCAAGATGAAGATGAATAACATTTTAAAAAGCAACATTCTGAGACAGCGGAACTTGCATATGATAAATGGTGTATCACTTGGCATTAAATAGATTATGTGCGTTAACCCTGATAAAAAGCTATTGGCAGAAACCTGACCTGGGAAAAAGTAACTGCTTCAATTGAACTTTCTTGCCACAGGCGAATACTTGACCTTGCTGCATTTCAGGACAATTGCCACCAATAAAGAATAGTTGGAAGGCAGTTATTTTCACACAGTCTGAATGATGGCTCTAGAGAAAATGATTAATTATTTTTCATTAAGATCAGCCCTTGCCCTCAGCTTATATGCAAACAGAGAATTAGCACTCTGTTTGTATAGGAGACATCTGGGACATCTTATAGCCCTCTTAAACAATAACAGAGGATCCTCACTAACCTTGCAGCGTGTGAAACTCAGTTTGTGTGGAAATCAGCTTGGCAAAGCCAGAAAAGTCAATTGTGATAGATGTTAAATCACGCATCATTGACTATATGTGATTTGAACAGACAGCTCCGGACATCCCGCTAGACTGAAAACACACGCCAGAGTCGACAGACCGGAGCAGCTTCACCCAGGAGCGTGAACTTTCTCGCAGCCGCTGTCTTAATAAAACAGCATTTGTGAAGTGAATGATGCGCCAGGAGCAAAGCCACGCAGCTCATTGTGTGTTCGGGGAGGACGGGAAAATGAAGTGATTAAGGAACTCACATGTGCAAAAGGAACCGGAAAAGGTACTTTTCCACAAATCCAAGATGTCAAGGGATTGTCGATGAATAGAAAATTAAAAAGAACAGCTATCTATCTATCTATCTATCTATCTATCTATCTATCTATCTATCTATCTATCTATCTATCTATCTATCTATCTATCTATCTATCTATCTATCTATCTATCTATCTATCTATCGCTCTATCTATCTATACTCTAAAAAATGCTGGGTTGTTTCAACCCAAATTTGGGTCAAATATGGACAAACCCAAATGTTGGGTTAAAAATGTAATAAAAAATTACAGTTGAAAGTGAAAGTTGAAGTTGGGTTAAAATTTTAAATTACATTTTTAACCCAACATTTGGGTTTGTCCATATTTGACCCAAATTTGGGGTGAAACAACCCAGCATTTTTTAGAGTCTATCTATCTATCTATCTATCTATCTATCTATCTATCTATCTATCTATCTATCTATCTATCTATCTATCTATCTATCTATCTATCTATCTATCTATCTATCTATCTATCTATCTATCTATCTATCTATCTATCTATCTATCTATCTATCTATCAGCAGCATACTGTCGCAGTTTTTTACTTTGAGTTTTATAAATCTTTTAATTATTTAAATCAAATATATTTCGCGTATTTCTTTTATAGAGACCTATAGACTATGATTTTATGAAAATAAGTTTTTTTATTTTTTATACATTTTTTAATGTAAGTCCATTTTCCTTAAATCATCCTGGCGAGAGTTTGAAAACTGTTGATCTAGAAAAAATGTTGTTTTAACTTCTTATAACTGAGCACTTGAGGTGAGAACAAACGTTTGTTAGTCCTTAATGAAATAAAATTGAAAATGCATTTAACAGGTTTGTCAAGACTGCCACTGTGTTCCTGATTGAGACACATGTAGTAGAATTTCCATTTGACCAATAATGAAAAACAACCCAGTTCGTCTCTATAAATCATGCTGTTGGTCCCCAGTGTTTTTCTGGTCTTTTAATATATGGATTTTTTCCCCCCTCAAATAGTTATGAATGCAATCGTTTTGATTTATTATGGTAGAATGAGCCAGAGCGGTAAATTAACTTGTCTAAAAGCGATGTCAAGAATCCTGTATCCACATGCATTTAATGACGCAAACCATTCCAAGGCAGACGGAAGGTGAGAATTCAATCATAACAACACTGTAGGGAGTTACTTTGCACAACGTGGTGTGCTTCTGTCACTTTTAATGTATAATTACCATTAAAGACACAGAAACGTCACACCGCGCACAGCATGCGCGTGTGTTTGTGTTAACTGCTATAAAGCAATAGCTGTTCATGCAAGAGAGCCACTCTTCGCCACCATTGTAATTGAGGTGGTTACTGCCACAGCAAGTGTGCAGATATTCTGAGGAAAAATGTTTTTACGGTTACAAAAAAACCCAAGAAAAAAAACAAAAAAAAACAATTGTCTCTGACCAGCACCTTCAGTGGCACTATACATAACAAATTCACTGGTTATTCCCTTGAAATATACATGTGGCAGTGCTACACTGAAAAGAAACATGGAGGCATTAAAAATGCATGGCAGTCCCTGTACTGTCTTTGTGGCTCTTCCGTTTTGGAGGTAACAAGCCAGGGAATTCGGGATGAGGTGACTCAGTTTTGCTTAGCACAGCCTCGCCTAGAGTTGAGGAAGGGAAAGTGTCTTTGAAAGTCTGAGGATGTAAACAAAGCTATTTTTCAAGTTTGGTAAACTAAAAATTTTATTTTGCATAAAAAATTAAGCATCAGTATGATGTAGGGTCTGTACCAAAAACTGTTCCATCTCTAACCTCCAAGTTACAAGGACATTGGACCTCATAAATGAAAGATTTGAAATGTCTCAAACTCAAAATGTGTCATTGGTATGTTTCTAAGCTAACAACGCCATGCTCTAATAAGCATAAAATCATGTAGCACAAACAAATAAAAAAAATATTATAAAACAAAATATTAAATATGAAATAATAATTTAGATTAGCATGTTTTACATTTTGGTACTGACTAAACTATAAATATATTAATAATCAAAAATGTTCCTGTCATATTGAAGTGTTGCAATGCCTTCTCAGTAAAGCATACATATATAAAGCATATATATATATATATATAGAGAGAGAGAGAGAGAGAGAGAGGGGGGGGGGGGGTAAATTATGTTCTTTTGAACTGTCTATTGATCAAATAATCCTGAAAAAAAAAAAAAAAAAAAATTTGTTTCCACAAAAATATAAAGCAGCACAACTGTTTTCAACATTGATAATAATGTTTGTTGAAAATCAAATCAGCATATGCAAATGATTTTTGAAGGATCGTATGACACTGAAGACTGGAATAATGATGCTGAAAATTCAGCTTTGATCACGAATAAATGTACATTTTAAAAAATATTCAAATAGAAAAAAAAAGTTATTTTAAATTGTAACAATATTTCACAATGATACTGTTTTACTGGGTTTTTGATTAAGTAAATGCATTTTTTGTTTCAAAAACTGCAAAAATAAAATCTTACCGGACAAACTTTTAAACGGGTGTATTAAAGTGTGGATGCCCTGCTTATGTACTCATTTATCAAATGATATTAAAACAAAAAGCTCTATTCAGTGCAAATTCAGTTCTCATTGCATTTGATGTGTCTGCTTATGAAGTATGACACAATGTAACAGGGTCTGTAACAAAACAGCTTCTCTAAGCACAACAGATCTGTCACAATGAACGCTGTATTTGGCATTATATGTAGGCTGCAGAAATACTAGTGAACATTATTCAGAAAAAAAAATGTGCAGAGAACTATATCCTGAATGGATTATAGCACAAATTGAAGCAAGTTTATAGAAAAATGTGCAGTCAGGGAACTTTTCTGAATTCATTTTTTTTTTTTTGCACGGCAGGTTATGTGCTGTTATTAACTAGACATATTTTAGTGCCAGTATTAATTTCCTTAATGTACTTGAAAAGCAGCATGAAAAGATGGCGCTAGTACGACGCTAATTAGTTTCTATCTCCTTTAACAGTGTGATATCGGTAAATTATGCAAAACATTAGTATGATGGATCTGCATTATAATTTGAATGAACTTTGGAATAGACCTTTGTGGTCAGTTGTCAATTGAATTTTCATCCTCACAACAGATGATGATGTTGATAACCAAAGGTCACCGGGAGAAAAGTTAACACAGGTCTTCCATTGAAAATTTTGTATTTGATATGCCTATACTTCAATAAGAGAGCTCCAATTGCCAGTAAAATACATTTATCAGAGTAAACTACCTACTGTTTTTTTTTCCGAGAAATCTAATCATGTCTCTAATTGCCAACATGGGCTCGTTGGAAAAACTTGCCTCTATACATTTTACTCCAAACTCCAAAAACACTCCAAAAACATACATACAGATACAATAGATTGCAGTTGTTTTTAGCCGAAATGAACACTAGTGGCAGTAAAACGTTTTCATCACATAATCAACTCAATATATGGCCTTTCTGTAGTAAACTTGCTTAGTAGCTCACCTGGTACAGCACTGCATTATTGAGTCAGGACACTCAATAAAAGAGCTTAAAGATTTGTATAATCAAGCTAAAATTGCATGGTTGTTTCAACAAATGCAATATCTCATATTATGGTTTTGTGTAGTTGCGTACTTTTTTTAAGAGTGATAGAGCTTAATCTTTTAGTGCCAAATTTAACCTTTGAACTGGCAAAATATGTACAACAACCAACTTTATAAAAATGCTGTTCATCTGTTCTGGATACTGATCGTGCTTTTAGTGGAACTTACCAGACGTTTCACTTCAAGAAGCAGTAATATCATTTTGAACTAATGTCGCCACAAGCACGTTTTTCCCAATGAGCTTGGGTTGCTAATTACAAAACTGCGGACGTTTCAAATTTGACCCTTGGCAAACACAGTAACTAGCTAAATGTGTTGTCACACATCTTGTTGCACCTTCATTGTGAATTTTAGACCTTTTGCTAACTTTTGCAATAACAGTTGGTGATTCAAGTACTGCTGACATCCCATCTGACTTAATAAATCCAGAGCACATGACCTTCCCCAACGCCCCACATACAGACAACAGGGATCCGAATCCCATCCAAATCACTACATGAAACTAACACACATGCCACATTAATAACTGCAACTCAAACTTTTAGTGAAGCGAATCCCTTCTGGATAGTGCTGATGACGTACAACCTCATTCACGAATATGCAACACTTGACAATGTAGCACGAAAAACAAGTTTTGCATGAAGTGTACAGTTTCTTCATAAAAACAAGCATAATTCATTTCCTACAGCCACAATCTCACAATTGTGCAAAACTGTCACTGTGTGTTTTAATCACTTGAGTACTAGCTCAAAGGAATATGGAATTTAAAGGGCGCAGATATGAAATTCAGGGTCTGTAAATTCACTGGCCGCTTTCTTCAAAGTGTCAAAAAGGATCTCGAGGCTGGCCATTCAACGAGCGTGGAATTCAACAATGCAGGATATCTCCGTAACTCTCCAGTACGCAGTGCACCACTCAGCATGTTATCAAAGTCTTGCGGGCGCTCGTCCACAAACAGCGGCCCAATTTTACACCAGGCTGACGCGTCTTCCCGACTTTCTCCCAACTGACACGGAACATCTGTCACCAAAAGGACCGGATAAGTCGAGCACCAGCGGAGAGGAAATATGGCATTATGGCCTGCTTGCCAGAGCACCACTATAACAGAGCCCTCCATTTTTCATGGCTTATCTCCAAACCGGTGACATCCCCACACTTTTGATTTCCACTTTGGAGGGAGAAGAGGGTAATGTTGTTTACAAAAGCATCTGCTTCGCCTCGCTCCCCGACGCGGCTCCCCTCGGATGCTAAAGTGCTTAATCCACCGTCTTAGAGAAAACCGCATGCGCTACTTCAACAGAATTAGCATTGTGGGATTAATCGCTCTGGAAGCGGTCGAAATACCTGCGTCCACTGCACCAGAAAATGATCAGCCGGGGGAATTTGCGAGATGGCGACGAATTAAGATATCTGTAAAACGGCACTACATTTTTAATTTAGCACTAAAGCGTTGGTGCGGAAGCCAAAACAAAGCATCGCTATTGCTGGTTCTTAACAACTCAAACCTTCAGCATGCAACTATTCCTGCAAAATGTGTCATGCATGTGATAGTTTCAATCGTGCAGTTTACTGAGGAGAGGTGCTAATATTTTTCCAAAGCAATAAGGCTTGATTTTCACCCGGTGGGCGATTAAATAGGTTAACAAATATATAGACTTGCATTGAAGGAAGGACTCAGGGGACACACATTTCTTAGAGGTGTTTGAGTGGGCACTTTTTACTCAGAGCAGTAAGCAATGGCCTAGGAACCACTCACAACACCTTAGCGATTGCATAGCGACGCCCTAGCAACCCTGTTGAAAACACTGAGAATACTTTAGCAAATACTGAGAAAGATCAACATCTCAGCCTTGAGATGTTTGCACATACACGCACGACCAACATAAAAAAAAAAGTATATATATTTTGCATTTAGTATGCTCCATTTTTAATACTGTTATAAAGTAATACTGTACATTCCAATGTCATTCGGCATTCAGACATATACAAATAATTAAATAATGGCGGCAAGTTTTGCTTGAACAAATATCACAGATTTTTTTTTCAAATTGCACATAAAAATCTAGTAATTGTTGGCTAGAACCACTATTAATATTCCCTTATACTAAGTTATTAAATTCTGGAACATACACTTATTTAAAAGATTGTTTTTAATCATGCTCACCAAGGCAATGGCTGCATTTTTATTATTCATTATTTTAATATATACTTAAAATATAATTTATTCCTGTGCTGCAAAGCTGAATTTCCAGCATCATTACTCCAGTCTTCAGTGTCACAGGATCCTTCAGAAATCATTCAATATGCTGATTTTCTGACCAAGTTTATCATTTATTATTATGACCAATGTGGAAAAAAGTTGAAATATAAATCTTTTGTAACACTATACATGTTACAATAATTTAACGCATCCCTGCTGAATAAAATTATTAATTTATTTTATATTAATTACACTGTAACTCACACTATTTGTAGTACAGAAATAAATGACATCTCAAATCATGAAGTTTGCACGAAGCCTATACTTTCCAAAAAAAAGTAATCTCATAGTCATTCAGTATCCAGAGCAAGTATGCCACCACCCAGAACATCATGCAACATGCTAAACCATTCATAACACCTTAACAACCAGTTTGATCACCCTAGCAACCACATAATACACTAAAAAACACTCACAGCACCATATTAGCAATTCCCTCAGAAACACCCAAATATGGTTGTGCCGTGGTTTGAACAGACAAACACCACTCACATTTACTTCAAAATGAGCTTAAAAATAAAAAGGTCCTTATAATTTCACAACAATATGCACATGCCGATGTAACATAAACAGTACACGGGCAAAACATCCATGATAATGTCTCATATCATCTATTCACACCTCTCTGCTCTTATAACAAGCTGAACTCCTGCAGGCAGAGAGACCTTCAGGTACATTTAGACATGTATGAACAAAGACTCTCTGTTGATGCCTTCATACATACATGTGACGACTACACAGAGGAGCTGTGTGAAAGGCTGGCTGTCTCCAGTGACACACATCACTGCACAGATGGGTTAAAGTCCTTAGTTCAATGGCACTGAGAGTCAAAGACGGCACAGAAGGTATTCTGTTTCATTTACTGAGACATGCAGAGATATGGGGAAGAAATTTGGTGTTTTTGTGGCCCCTAAATGGAATTTGGGCACTTTGGATGGATGGATGGATGGAAAGTTGGTGTTTTTGTGGCCTCTAAATGGAATTTGGGCACTTTGGATGGATGGATGGATGGAAAGTTGGTGTTTTTGTGGCCTCTAAATGGAATTTGGGCACTTTGGATGGATGGATGGATGGAAAGTTGGTGTTTTTGTGGCCTCTAAATGGAATTTGGGCACTTTGGATGGATGGATGGATGGAAAGTTGGTGTTTTTGTGGCCTCTAAATGGAATTTGGGCACTTTGGATGGATGGATGGAAGGAAAGTTGGTGTTTTTGTGGCCTCTAAATGGAATTTGGGCACTTTGGATGGATGGATGGATGGAAAGTTGGTGTTTTTGTGGCCTCTAAATGGAATTTGGGCACTTTGGATGGATGGATGGATGGAAAGTTGGTGTTTTTGTGGCCTCTAAATGGAATTTGGGCACTTTGGATGGATGGATGGATGGAAAGTTGGTGTTTTTGTGGCCTCTAAATGGAATTTGGGCACTTTGGATGGATGGATGGATGGAAAGTTGGTGTTTTTGTGGCCTCTAAATGGAATTTGGGCACTTTGGATGGATGGATGGATGGAAAGTTGGTGTTTTTGTGGCCTCTAAATGGAATTTGGGCAGGATGGATGGATGGATGGATGGATGGATGGATGGATGGATGGATGGATGGATGGATGGATGGATGGATGGATGGATGGATGGATGGATGGATGGATGGATGGATGGATGGATGGATGGATGGATGGATGGATGGATGGATGGATGGATGGATGGATGGATGGATGGATGGATGGATGGATGGATGGATGGATGGATGGATGGATGGATGGATGGATGGATGTGTTTTTGTGGCCTCTAAATGAAATTTGGGCACTTTGGATGGATGGAAAGTTGGTGTTTTTGTGGCCCCTAAATGGAATTTGGGCAGTATGTATATACTGTATGTATGCATGTATGGATGGATGGATGGAAGTGGAGTAATAAAGCAGAAAATTCAGCTTTGCATCACAGGAATGAATTACATTTTTAAAATATATTCAAATGGAAAACTTAGCATAGTACTGTATTTTTAATCAAATAAACGAAGCACTGGTAGGCATAAGAGACTTTCAAAAATTATTCAAAAACTGAATACAATTACCCTGTTGGTATATTAACAGCTGATGCATTTGTGGAGGATACCATCCATAATTTTTCTAGTAAAATGCCGCATTTACACTGAACAAAATTATAAACGCAACACTTAAAATCAGTCAGTATCTGGTGTGACCACCATTTTCCTCACGCAGTGCAAGACATCTCATTTTCATAGAGTTGTTTAGGTTGTTGATTGTGGGCTCTGGAATGTTGGTCCACTCCTCTTCAATGGCTGTGCGAAGTTGCTGGATATTGGCATGACCTGGAACACGCTGTCGTATACGCCGATCCAGAGCATCCCAAACATGCTCAATGGGTGACATGTCCGGTGAGTATGCTGGCCATGCAAGAACTGTGATGGTGATGGTCGTGGATGAATGGCACAACAATGGGCCTCAGGAACTCATCACGGTATCTCTGTGCATTCAAGTGCACCTGTGTTTGTTGTCCATAACATACCCCTGGCCATACCATAACCCCACCGCCACCATGGGCCACTTGATCCACAACGTTGACATCAGCAAACCGCTCACCCACACGACGCCATACACGCTGTCTGCTGAAAACCGGGATTCATCCGTGAAAAGAACACCTGTCCAAAGTGCCAGACGCCATCAAATCTGAGCATTTGCCCACTCAAGTCAGTTACAACAACGAACTGCAGTCAGGTCGAGACCCCGATGAGGATGACGAGCATGCAGATGAGCTTCCCAGAGACGGTTTCTGACAGGTTGTGCAGAAATTCTTTGGTCATGCAAACCAATTGTTGCAGCAGCTGTCCGGGTGGCTGGTATCAGACGATCTTGGAGGTGAAGAGGTCCTGGGCTGGTGTGGTTACACGTAGTCTGCGGTTGTGAGGCCGTTTGGATGTACTGCCAAATTCTCTGAAACGCCTTTGGAGACGGCTTATGGTAGAGAAATGAACATTCAATGTGGACATTCCTGCAGTCAGCATGCCAATTGCACGCTCCCTCAAAACTTGTGACATCTGTGGCATTGTGCTGTGTGATAAAACTGCACATTTTTGAGTGGCCTTTTATTGTGGCCAGCCTAAGGCACACCTGAGCAATAATCATGCTGTCTAATCATCATCTTGATATGCCACACCTGTGAGGTGGATGGATTATCTCGGCAAAGGAGAAGTGCTCACTAACACACATTTAGACAGATTTGTGAACAGTATTTGACAGAAATAGGCCTTTTGTGTACATAGAAAAAGTCTTAGATCTTTGAGTTCAGCTCATGAAAAATGGGGGCAAAAACAAAAGTGTTGCGTTTATAATTTTGTTCAGTGTATTTTAAAAGACAAAATCCATAAAGGCTTCCTTCATTTTTCTGCTTATTTAGTGGCATGTCTCGAGACCTTTGCAATATGTCTCAAGTGAAAAGGCAGATATTAGATAAGGGACACAATATGAAGTCTGAGGTCTCTAAACAGCAGAGATTTGATCAATCAGGGCAGGTAAAATGCCACAGACTCAAACAGCAGCCTGTGTCAAATAATATACAGTACCAGCATGCTTCAAGGAAAATACCCTGTGCGCTATCAAAGTTTTCTCCTCGGGGGAGGACGATACCATGCCAGTCAGGCGTGTGCCTGGGCGTGTGTCGCAGGGAGCGTTTTAATGATGCATACCAGTGTGTGGGTGGGTTTGATGGGCTGAACATCATTTTAACGGCTCAACATTCACATTAGCCTAATTAACTTCATGTCAACATGTAAACCAGGTGTAATTGCTCACTAAAGGTGTCTACATCAGCGGGAAAAAAAAAAAAAACATCAAAGAGTGCAAGCGCTGCTCGCCTGTGCAAAACCCATGTTGTGGGTGGTTGCAAGGGTGTTCTGGATGGTTGCTAGGTGTTCCCTTACTGGTTCGAGACAAAAGTGCCCATCCCCATGTTGCTGGCTTTGTTTCCATTCAAGTTGCATATATTGCAGGAATAAAGCAATATTTATCCCACGTGTTCAAGAAAACAAAATCACCACGTCAAGGGACACTGCCACATAATACAAATGGAAATTAAAATAAGGATATTGGTTTGATGAGTTATTTAATCTACAGGATGTGCAAAAGTTAAATGAATGTTTTGATGTACACATTTATTCTGTATATGTATTTCTACTGTTGTTTATGCAGGTGAATAACATCAAGTAAGCCTATGTGTTTTTTTTTAGGTACATTTTTTAATTGTATCTGCATCTTGATGTTTCAACTCTGCTTTTTATACAATCTTGACAATTGTGCACAAAAAATAATGCTATTAAATGTTCTTCTTTAATGTAATTTTACTGGATTTTAAAAAGAAGCAAAAAATGCTTTATCATCCACCAATGAAATGTCAATACCACAAATACACAAAACAAATTAGTAAAAACCAGTAAAGATATATAAAGAGATAGTTCACTCAAAATTAAACCCTGATATCATAAACTTTATGCAGGCAAAGTTCACTTTTACTTTAAGTAGCATAAATAATAAATAGCAAAGGAAAAGTGACTGCCAGTTTGAAATATCTTAGGCAATCCATTCCTAGTTTTAATTTACTTCGGCCCAAGAATGATCTGCCAATGGTCGCTACTGAAGGGCAACAGTCAGTTAAAAATGAATCGGATCATCTTTCTTTTTCTTTTTTTTAAATGAAAGTCAAAGTCTCCCTGAAACTACCCATCTAAAATCCCGCTCAACCCCTGAGAAAATGAGTGGGAGAGCTTCCGCTATAAATGCCAGAGCTGCTCTCCTCAGACAAGAGATTACTCTTTGAGACGTTTTATGCATTTCAGTCCTTCTCGTCGCAGCTCCTTCCAAATAGTACACTGCTTTCAGTTGGAAAATCCCTGATTATTTTTTAAAGGCGGTTCACTCCCTGATGGTATAAATGGACCCCTCTCGGGTGTTATTCTGAGCAGATTATAATAGAAACAGTGTTTGCAGACTGTTTGCTATTTGTGCAGTTCATACAAAAGTCAATATTCTTATCACAGGTCTGTTCACAAGTCACAAAAAGCAGGGGATAAAACACTAAATGTAAATATACTCGAATTTAATTGTGCATAGTTTTAGCAAAATAAAAATGATACATTTTTTAAATGTGAGAAGGAAAAAAATCCCATATATTATCAAAGGCTGCTCATTCATAAAACTCAATTAATGATAGAAGTTAGATGCCAACATGGAGATGTTGTGTGACATGCTATCATCATAAAAAAAAAAAGTAAAAAAAAAAAAATGTAAATCACATCATTAACGCATGGCACACGCTGACTGGCCTCTGCTGATCCTACAGCCGATTATATTGATTACTCAAAATTTAAATAGTCTGGTTCAGTGTTTGCTGTATAAGCTAGTCCCTCTGAGTCCCTCCACCTCCCCCAGCTCCACTTACCTAGATCTGCTATGGGATTTATGTATGTGTGTTTATGTAGCAACAGCATTTCTTACATGCTCACGGTAGAGTGTCTGTGTATCTATAAGTAGTGATGTTAGGTCTGACACCGACGCTCCGAAGCTTGCTTCAAACTCGATCGGTCCTTGCAATGAACCACTGCTTTGGAGCTTGTATCATTACGTCACTAGTCACGTGAAAATGACGTCTGAAGCAAACACACTGGTTCACTCCTGTAGTGAACCACCTGACTGCTTTGACAGCCCGATCCAGTGTTGACAGATTTGAAACCTGGCGGCTGTATTTCTTATAAAAGTGAAGCCAAACCATGGCAACACCGTGGGTTGTAGTAGTCAGTGTTTGAATTGGCGTTATTGTTGAGGAGAGTGGATTTTATTTTTTATTATTAATTAGAGAACATATGAACATTGTTACATAAAAACATGCATCAAAGACAGAAACTTCAAAAACCCTCTGCTACATTATACAAGTACAACCAGTTACACAAGCACCTCCTTTTCAACATACAAAAATATCAGTCCCACCAGTTAAGTTATAGAGTTCTGCTTCCTACAGCTAAACAAGATAAAGCTTTCACACATGATGCTGCCCTGCTAAAAAAAAACTATAGAAAACATTACAGAAATTCTATTGGATTTAATGGTTTACATTATGGAATTTTATTGGTTTTCATAGGAATTTTATTGGTTGTAATGGGAATTATAGTGGTCTCTGTGGGTCTCTACTGATATGTGTTGGGTTATATTGGTAGAGGCATTAAATCCTAATGGAATATGTCCCAAACACACTACAAAAAAGAAATTATTTTATTTTTTTTATATTTTTTTTTATTATATTTTATTCTATTATATTTTATTCTATTATCATTTTAATAGAAACCATTAGAATTTCTGTGATGGTTTCCAACTTTTTTTAAGCTGGTCTGATCTTCTGTCTTTGTCTAAAGAAATAATTACACACACACATTATGCTTAATGTTTTATTATCAAGGTGAACACATGAAATTCATCAGTATCTGTAAAATTCACCTACATAAATGAGTTTCAAAGCACTAACACTGTTTCAGCTTTGATCGCCTCGGTAAACACGTAATAAACGGGGCGTTAAAGTCCCTGTAAAGGCAATTTCAAAAAAAAATTCTAAACACATTATAAATGTTAGAAATGTATTGCTAAAACATATTACAAAGACTGTGAACTGTGAAGTACTGAATTGTGGAGTTAGACCGTTAAACAGTTTTTCACCATTGCTATTTTCCGGATTTTCTGGGCGGGGCTAAAACGGGGCTCGATGACGCACTGGAGCCCCTGAGCTCCTGGACACGCCCCTACTTGATGACGCACTGGAGCCCCTGAGGCTGGCCGCTCCTAACAATATTATAGAGCACATTCACATCAGTTTGCCGCTCAATCGCGAGTTACTGTCAGTACTATTATTCGTAACACAGCCTACAGATTGCTAGCTACTAGCTATGCCTTCGTCACGGAAATGCGTACTACCTGGAAGCGATCACCGGATCACGTACAAAACAGATCGGTGTCCTTGTTTAAATTTCCGAAAAACGATTACATCAAGAAGAAGTGGATTAATTTTGTGAAGAGCCACCTTGATGGAGAGCTGAGGATCACCGCCAACACCCGCCTCTGTAAGTGATCATTTTACACGGGATAGTTTTATAAACTTTCGTCGGAGATAACTGTCTGGGATTCACTGATAATCCGCTGTTACTGGTGAATGGGGCCGAACCGACTCCCGCCTCAGCCTTCATCCTCCCGTCGCGCCGACAACTGGTGCCATCATCGGCAGTGCGTGCCCACCGTGCGAGCATCCATTCCGGCTGTAGAGTTGAGTGTGGCGAGTCGACGGCAGCTTTCCCATGAGTGGGCGTGGTTTCAGCGCAGCCAGTGGACACGCCCCCAGCGTTTGAGAGCAGAGATTACTGCTCATTTTTTCAAGATTTTGATAGCTTATTTTATGTACTTGCTGGCTTTTTTTATCATTCAAATTTGGCTGGGTGACTAATAACTAATTTTTCTGTGGTGTGACAAACTCAAAACACATACTTAATTTTGACTTTACAGGGACTTTAACATATAAGCCTACTGGCATTTTATGGTTGTCAGCTTTGTTGCATTACATTTACTTCACCAGGAGATGGTGCTGCAATTTCTTCGAGTAATGAACCATTTTCGACACAATTGTATCAGAAAGCAATAATGCTTCGAAATGCTTCATTTGGCCATCACTATCTATAAGCAGTAGCATGTCCATACTTATAATCAGCAATAGCAGCAGCGTAGCAGATCTAGACCGCCAAGACCAAATACATGAACATTGCCATAACATGCTAAAACTATCCTGAGAGTTGTCATGATTTGGGAATATATACACTCACCTAAAGGATTATTAGGAACACCAGTTCAATTTCTCATTAATGCAATTATCTAATCAACCAATCACATGGCAGTTGCTTCAATGCATTTAGGGGTGTGGTCCTGGTCAAGACAATCTCCTGAACTCCAAACTGAATGTCAGAATGGGAAAGAAAGGTGACTTAAGGAATTTTAAGCGTGGCATGGTTGTTGGTGCCAGACGGGCCGGTCTGAGTATTTCACAATCTGCTCAGTTACTGGGATTTTCACGCACAACCATTTCTAGGGTTTACAAAGAATGGTGTGAAAAGGGAAAAGCATCCAGTATGCGGCAGTCCTGTGGGCGAAAATGCCTTGTTGATGCTAGAGGTCAGAGGAGAATGGGCCGACTGATTTAAGCTGATAAAAGAGCAACTTTGACAAAAAATAACCACTCGTTACAACCGAGGTACGCAGCAAAGCATTTGTGAAGCCACAACACGCACAACCTTGAGGCGGATGGGCTACAACAGCAGAAGACCCCACCGGGTACCACTCATCTCCACTACAAATAGGAAAAAGAGGCTACAATTTGCAAGAGCTCACCAAAATTGGACAGTTGAAGACTGGAAAAATGTTGCCTGGTCTGATGAGTCTCGATTTCTGTTGAGACATTCAGATGGTAGAGTCAAAATTTGGCGTAAACAGAATGAGAACATGGATCCATCATGCCTTGTTACCACTGTGCAGGCTGGTGGTGGTGGTGTAATGGTGTGGGGGATGTTTTCTTGGCACACTTTAGGCCCCTTAGTGCCAATTGGGCATTGTTTAAATGCCTCGGCCTACCTGAGCATTGTTTCTGACCATGTCCATCCCTTTATGGCCACCATGTACCCATCCTCTGATGGCTACTTCCAGCAGGATAATGCACCATGTCACAAAGCTCGAATCATTTCAAATTGGTTTCTTGAACATGACAATGAGTTCACTGTACTAAAATGGCCCCCACAATCACCAGATCTCAACCCAATAGAGCATCTTTGGGATGTGGTGGAAAGGGGAACTTCGTGCCCTGGATTTGCATCCCATAAATCTCCATCAACTGCAAGATGCTATCCTATCAATATGGGCCAACATTTCTAAAGAATGCTTTCAGCACCTTGTTGAATCAATGCCACGGAGAATTAATGCAGTTCTGAAGGCGAAAGGGGGTCAAATTAGTTTGGTGTTCCTAATAATCCTTTAGGTGAGTATATATATATATATATATATATATATATATATATATATATATATATATTAGGGCTGTCAAATGATTAATCGTGATTAATCACATCCAAAATAAAAGTTTTTTTTTACATAATATATGTGGGTGCACTGTGTATAATTATTTTGTATATATATAAATACACACACATGCATGTATATTTAAGAAAAAAATATTATTTTTATATAAAATATTTATATTTATATATAATATAAATTATATATAAATCTATATACAGTATATACATGAAAATATTTCTTAAATATATACAAGCATGTGTGTGTATTTATATATGTAAAATAATTATACACAGTGCACCCACATATATTATGTAAAAAAAACTTTTATTTTGGATGTGATTAATCAAGATTAATCATTTGACAGCCCTAATATATATATATACACTACCGTTCAAAAGTTTGGGGTCAGTGAGAATTTTATTTTTATTTTTTGGAGGAAAGAAATCAATACTTTTATTTATCAAGGACAGTAAAGACATTTATAATGTTACAAAAGATTCTATTTCAAACAAATGCTGTTCTTTTGAACTTCCTATTCATCAAAGAATCCTAAAAAAAAAAAAAAAAAACTGTACAACTGACAGACCAACAACTGTTTCAACATTGATAATAATAATAAATGTTTCTTGAGCATCAAATCCTCATATTATACTGATTTGTGCAGGATCATTTGACACTGAAGACACTGACACTGGTGATGCTGAAAATTCAGCTTTGATCACAGGAATAAATTACACTTTACTATATATTCACACAGAAAACAGCTGATTTACACTGGAATAATATTTAATACTATAACTGATTTTTGTTGTATTTTTAATCAAATAAGCGCAGCCATGGTTAGCAGAAGAGAATTCTTTTTAAAGTAGTTAAAATCGTACCGACCCCAAACTTTTGAACGGTAGTGTATATATATATATATATGTATGTGTGTGGACGTGTGTGTGTGTGTGTGTGTGTGTGTGTGTGTGTTTGAGAGAATGAAACCATCAACATTTAAGAGACAATCAATAATTACCAACTAAAAAAACTATTCAATTCATGCTAAAATTAATTCAAGTGTAGAAATTATATAAATCAGTTAACTTCAATATTTAATTTTACAAACATTTGTTTATTTTTGTACAAAGGAAGCATTATTTGTTCAGTGTTGGGACGCCACTACGCCAAACCAGTTGTGAACCTTAGTAGTAGTTATCCACATGGATTTTTTTATTAAGTTGCTGGTCTTTTTTAACTTCTATTTGTTGGCAACTTTCTAGGTCATTGCAATGAAACGTCAAGTCACATTCCTCAGCATTTAACCTTCTTCACACAACGTCACAAGCCTCTAAATGTCTTAAATCGATAAACAAGTCTAGATGCTGCTGATGGACATTTTACATGACTTTTGCAGTGACCTGGATGAGTGAGAACCTTTATAGTAATGTAACATTGCCTCAGAGAGACAATGATCCGAACACAGTAGCAATACCCAGCTGATGTGCATCACATTTAATCATTAATTATGGATCCTGAGCCTTCAACACCCCAATGTATTTCAAATGGCACTTCCAGTTATTACAGAATAAGTATTTTAAAAAGTATTATTAATATACATAATTTTGTTTAAAGTTTTTTTGGATTACATAAGAAATTATGATGTTTTAAAGAAGACCTATTATGCTTTTTTACATGTTCAACTTTAGTTAGTGTTTAATTAGTGTGTAATGTTGCTGTTTAAGGAAGAAAAAGGTCTGCAAATGTACAAAGCACAAAGTCTCTTCAAAGAGAGTTATTCTCTATATGATCAGTGTCTCGGTTTCTGAACGCCCTGAAACGCCTCCATTGTAGTGTTGAGTTTTCTTCCGGGAGAAACGTTTCCCCAAACACATTTAAAGTGGTTGACCAATCACAGCACATAGGTCTAGCAACCAGCACATTGTGCTTTTTGGAAGGAGGGGCTTCATAGAGACAGGAAAACAGGGGTGCGTTTCTAAAGCATCTTGAGCTAATAGATCATAGAAAAAAATGGTGGCAATAGTCTCCACGATCAACTTGGCCTCACAATGGCTTTGGCAAACATAGAGCTTTGCTGACTGACATACTGGGAAGAGTGGTGCTGCAACAAGCATGAAAACCTATTCAAGTAGACCCCCAAAAACAAAATCAAGAATTTGTAAAAAGGGCATAGTATGGCCTTTTTAAAGATGACTGGACAAACTTACAAAAACCTTTTTAAAATAACTACATTATATTTTACATTGACTGATAATTGACATGACTTAAGATTATATTAATTCCCATGACTTTTCCATGGCTGGAAAACTGACAATTTAAAAAACCTATTTTGTAAATTTCTTCCATTTGTCATAATAATGTAAATATATTTTAATTAGCATTATTTTGACTCTTTTCTGTGAACATAACTGTATATTAATCAACATATCATGTAATGAATTTGATCATGTGTGTCATGTATTTCTATAAGATTCAACAGTCTCAGCACAGGAACACAGTGTTTCAAACATGAATCACTGCCTCCACCATGTGGCCACTGTTTGTTAAAACCTGCACAAGTATTGATCATGTGTACACTTTCAGATAATAATTCAGATAATGTGACCCATATCACAAATAAGTTCTGCTGCAAATCAGATGATTCAAAGTTTAAAACCAATGCATTTTTTTTTTTTACAAAAATCTGATTTCATTTCATAAAAAAAAAAATTAAATGTTTCCTTATAAGTTACATTTGATCCATCCACCATCATATACTGTATAGCCTATATTAGATAGATAGATAGATAGATAGATAGATAGATAGATAGATAGATAGATAGATAGATAGATAGATAGATAGATAGATAGATAGATAGATAGATAGATAGATAGATAGATAGATAGATAGATAGATAGATAGATAGATAGATCTCCACTGAACAACCACTAATCCACCTGCCGACTGATGTCATCACAGATATCATGACTAACATCAATAACGACTTGCTGTCCTGCGTTACAGTTTTCCTCGATTGCTTAAACACTATAACCAGGCTTTCGAACTAAAATTTAAAACCATAATGCCATTTATCAAAAAGCACACCCATTTCACTGAACTATTAACACTATTCCCCAGTTTTGACTCATTAGTCAGATTTGTTGAACTGTCACATCAAAACTCTACACACAAATCCCTTCTTTCCTCATTGCCTACGCCACGTGGTCATAATAGAAAGCACTAGCATTCAATATTGTTCACTCAAGTCAACACAGCTTCAGCCCAGTTAGCACACAATTACCCGGGTGAAAACACTAAGAGTCAAAATTGAACACACATCAATCAGATCCTTCAATAGATAGATAAAAGGTTATACAATCTTTTATAAAAGATACAAATCAGTTTACTGAGTTTTGGAAATATGGATCCACATAGAAATTACAGTTTTTGCCCATTGCTTGAACACTATAGACCCATGCTTAGACTAAAGTAACACAACTTGAAGCTTTTGTTACCATACCTCAAACACATGTACCCATACCTTAAACAAAAGCGCTGCTTTGCACTCTAGTTGCAAATTCTGCAACACACTTACTCCTTTATGCAACACACTTGGTCCTGCATACTATACTCTATTTCATACATAAGACACTTCGTTCAAAAATGAAATCTCAGGGTGCCATTTGGAAAACACATGTATCCAAAATACAAAACACATCAGGTAATTGAAACCACTCAAATACACACTTGAAGGCACTTACTTGCAAAACTGAACACCAATCAGCCAGCTACAAAAAGCCCTCAGTTTAGCCATTTCAAGAACTTTGCAAGCATGGATGGAGGGAGAGCAAGAGGCAGAAGTAGAGGAAGAGGAAGAGGAGGACAAGGTCAAGGTCGAAGAGGCCATGCACAGACCCCTATTTCTGATGATATAAGAGCAACTTTGGTGGACCATGTCATCAACCATGGCCTGACTATGAGGGAAGGTGGGCGAGTCCACCCACATCTAAGCTGCTTCACAGTGGCATCTGTAATACAGTAAGAACATTCCGACTAGAAAACAGGTATGTCTTCACCTCTCTACCTTCTACTCTACTATTATTGTATTTACAGCACTCGACTGTATATCACATTACCACATCCCGTGTACAGGGTATTGCAGGGCGCTCAGGCACCTTTTGCAGCCAAAGTGGTAGTTTTTGTGAAACATACTATGATTACTTACAGTATGTTGAGATGTTTCAGTACAGTGGATGATACAGTATATACAGTAAAGTAATGTAAGAAAAGAAGCAAACCGATGACAATTTGTGGTTGTATTTCTCTAGAATGACTAGAAGACCTTTTGGGGGAGGACGCCAACGCCTGTTCACACAACAGCAGAAACTCGCCGTTGTGGACCTAGTGAGGGCAGACAATGCCATCCGTCTCCACCAGCTACGACAGAAAATACTTGCAGACAGGCAAGTGTTCAACAACATAAACCATGTGAGCATCACCACCATCAGACGCATCTTGGGAAAACACAACATCACCATGAAGCAGCTCTACAGAGTCCCATTTGAGAGGACCAGTGTCAGGGTCAAAGGACTTCGAGCTGAATATGTACGGGTAAGTGTAACTGTCCTTTACATTTACAATACAGTATTGGTGAAATCCAATAGCAGCTGAATATGTATCATATCAGTACCACATGGATCCATTCGGAGAGCTACACGGGTACCTGTGTGATGGGGTGAGGGTTCTGTATGTGTAGCACTGTAGTGCAGTAATATATATATTTTTTTGTTACAGAGAATCTTGGTCATGGATGGAGCTAGCCTCGTGAGACCATCCTGATCTCGCGAGCTTTCAAGGTTTCACTCGCAGATCAGTCTGGATACTTTCCGTTAAAGAAAATTTGGGAGCAGTTCACCAAACGAACGTCCAATCAGCGTTGGCTTTGAGGCGGGTTGAGGTGTGACGCAACGAGAAGCGCGTCAGTTCAGTCTAAAGAACATGTCGGCTTCAGCGGATGAAACTAGCATCAGCGTGGCTATCGAGCAAGTTTTATCGGAATTACAGAGTATTTCTTCACTGAAAGAAGAGCAAAACACTGCTCTGGAGGCTTTTCTCAGAGGAAAAGATACGCTCTGTTAGTACGTCATATGCTTCGTTGATCTGATTGGTTGATTTGGCCCGTCTATCACCAACATAGGCCAATCAGCTAACCAGTATTTTCGCCCCTTACCAAAACTACTTCAACGGAAGGTTTCCAGATGGATATGCGGAGCAAATCCATCTGGCGGAGTCAGGTTAGGATGGAGCTGCACAGCCTCATGAATTCATTTTCATTGATGAAGCTGGATTCGTCCTGAGCAAAACAAGACGAAAGGGTCGTAATGTAATTGGCCAAAGGGCAATTGTGCACGTCCCGGGGCAGCGTGGGGGAAATATGAGCTCACGTATGCACAATTGCCATGCTTTTCTGTGTTTACAGTATAGTGTTTTTTCTATTATTATAAAACATTGTTTTGCTTTATCTGAATTCATGTTACTGCAATGTACAGTGCTGCAATGTACAATATTGAGTAGGCCCATTTGCTTTTTTGGTTGTTTGAAAATGTGCCTCCTGAAAATATGCCTTATGAATAAACAGTGAAAATCAAAGACTGCAGTGTTTTATATAAAGTAGACTAGTGTGTTCCCCCTGATCTGAAAGTGTATGCATATGATGCAAGTATGTGTCATTTTGTCATCAGAGTTACATTTTGACAAAGGAATGTTAGGTTTTGATAGCAGAGTTTAGGTTTTGATAGTAGAGTTTTGACTGTTATGGGTAGGTTTAGGTCTGGAGTAGGGTACGGTTATGACGCCTTGGGATCTGCGTCTCATATTCACGCTAAACGATGCCATGTGCGTTGCATTTAGATGAGCGTCACCTGTATGACGCCTTGGGTTCTGCGTCTCATATTGATACTAAAGGATGCCATGTGCGTAAGATTTCAACGAAATGTCCAAAGTGTCACATGTATGACGCCAAAGGATGAAAACGGGCTGGTATGACTATGGAGGCTGGGCAACGAGTACAGCCAAATTTGAGTCGCTTTACTGTCGCCTCCATCATCAGAACCTTCAGGGAGGTGTGGTGGCAAACTAATTTCTATCACTGAATAAGAGACAAGCAACATAACTTACCAGTTTTGGACATGTTGTTTTGAATTTATTGCACCAGTGTCTAAGACTATGTTGTAGTGTGTATATTTTTGAGGGCTTGTGTGTCCTGTCTGAGGGCAAAGTTTGGTTTTTCAGCACGAGTGAATGATTTTGAGTGTGGAGCTTCATTTTGACCTGAAAATTGGATGTTTGGGGAATTGTGTGAGACATTATGGATTTGTGTTTACTGTTTTGAGAATACGAGGCATAGTTTCAAGAAATGTGTTTAAGCAATCGAGAAAAACTGTAAAATGTGTGTGACTGTCAAACTCCTGGAATACATGCTATACAAAACCTGTAAAGATAAGCATCATCTATTTTGGAGCAGTGATTCATAATGTACTGAATATTCCCTGTGGAGAATGATTGTTAAAAGCAATCAAAAACAGCAGCATAAACACCCTGGATAAAGAAGACATGGTGAGTCCACAGACGTTCCCATGAACCTGAAAAGTGAAAATTGCAAGGAAACACAGAGTTGTATAGAATCCACTGTGGATCCAATTTGTTTGCACCTTAGGATAAATATAAAACATCCATGTATAACATATCCAAAGTGCCATGGCAATCCACCTGCTGTCCCATATTTTCATGGTAGAAAGTTGACTTCCCTATAGTCGTGCAGGTCACCAATAGGCTAAATCAATCTCTGCGCCAAATGAAACTTGTCCAATCTTTCGCCATAAATGTTTCCTTTTGATCCAAGCAAATTGGATCAAAATCCAATTTAAAATCCAAGATGGCTTCCAAACAGTTGTCCAACTTCCCATAAGTGCCTTATGTAGTTCACATGTATCCAGCCATCTTAAGTCATATTAGAAAGGGCATTGCAAGCTTTACGGGTTGGAATGGAGAAGGAAATAGGACTACATAGAGTCTGATTAAAATCAGGGTGTATTTGAGTTACATAAAAGCTTTTTATTTGTTTTCTTCCTAATTGTCCTTGAAATAGTGGTCAAGAGCCAAGGCAAAAGTTAACACTGTTGGTTATTCAAATATAATGAATCATTATTTGATTGATAATATCCAAATAACAATATCTGGTAGGAGGGTTAAACTTGCTAGCCATAGGATAGACAACAGAATTAATTAACCATTTTGTATGCAGGAAAGACAGCATCAAACCACAACAGATTTACATTTATTCATTTAGCAGACACTTTTTATCCAAAGCGACTTACAATTGAGAACAATAGAAGCAGTAAACCTAGGATAACAATATGCAAGTTTTATGACCCTTCCCAGTTTAATCTAATGCACTTTTCTTTTCTTTTTTTTTTAAGAATAGAATATATCAATAGAATTTGATATAGAATAGAAGGGTCAGGATACAATATAATGAGATGAAGTAGATTCACTTCTGTATTGTGATATTCACAATATTGGGGTAGGGTGTCCCCACCAAAGCTGAGACCAAACCTACGCCCATGACATACGGAAATATTTTGGATATTAGCTCATAATAGCGACGCGGCGCGCTCGTTTCTACAGGCGCGCCTAAGTTCATTGTTGCATAGCAACGACAGATGCCACGGGAGAGCACGCGCTTGTGGAAAGGAGAAAGCGGTGCGAACTGCGCTCTCCATGATGACGAGGAAGTATTAGCAAATAATTGATTGATTTCTAGCCCTTGCATTAGCTTTACTACTAGATATATTTATGGAGATGAGAAATAAAAAGCCGGCTGAAATGTGTCACTGTCAAGAAGAGCAGAGGAGGGGGACAGGAGAGGAAGAGCAGAGGAGAGGAACAGGAGAGGAAGAGCAGAGGAGGGGAGAGGAACAGGAGAGGAAGAGCAGAGGAGGGGAACAGGAGAGGAAGAGCAGAGGAGGGGAGAGGAACAGGAGAGGAAGAGCAGAGGAGGGGAACAGGAGAGGAAGAGCAGAGGAGGGGAACAGGAGAGGAAGAGCAGAGGAGGGGAACAGGAGAGGAAGAGCAGAGGAGGGGAACAGGAGAGGAAGAGCTGCTCCCAGGCAGGGGAAGGCATGGTGGAGGGACGCAGTGTCTCGTTCCCTTCTCAGGGAACAAGGGTTACAGTCGGAACCCGAGACGTTCCCTTTCCCTTCCGTCTCGTCGAGATATTTCTCAGGGTCTGTCCCGGTCCATAACCCCATAGCTGCCCCCAAGAATTTTTTTTTGGGGGGGGGGCAGTAAGTCCCCGGATGGGACCATGGAGGCCACGCCACCCTGGTCCCCTGAACTGCCTGGTCCGCCCTGGCCGCCTGAAGTGTCCTCTCCGCCCTGGCCGCCCGAAGGGTCGTCTCCTGCCTGGCCACCTTAAAGGTGATGATACACAGGGCAACATTTTGAACAATGTTGCTGGGCAATGTTGCCGTCAACGGGGAACCAGATGAGACACAGGGCCCACGACCGATCTAAATTATCCAGATAGAAACGTATTGCCCATTTTCAATGGGAACGTGCCCAAGCAACAATCGCTCAGCAAGATTGCCCAGCAACATTGCTCAAAAAGTTGCCCTGTGTATCATCACCTGAAGGGTTGTCTCCTCCCTGGTTGCCTGAAGGGTTGTCTCCTCCCTGGTCGCCTGCACTGCCTGCTCCGCCCTGGCTGCCTGAAGGGTTGTCTCCGCCCTGGCCGCCTGAAGGGTCCTCTCCGCCCTGGCTGCCCAAAGGGTCGTCTCCTGCCTGGCCACCTGAAGGGTTGTCTCCTCCCTGGTCGCCTGCACTGCCTGCTCCGCCCTGGCTGCCTGAAGTGTTGTCTCCGCCCTGGCCGCCTGCACATTCTGCTCTGCCCTGGCCGCCTGAAGGGTTGTCTCCGCCCTGGCCGCCTGCACATTCTGCTCTGCCCTGGCCGCCTGCACATTCTGCTCCGCCCTGGCCGCCTGCACATTCTGCTCCGCCCTGGCCGCCTGCACATCCTGTTCCGCCCTGGCCGCCTGCACATCCTGCTCCGCCCTGGCTGCCTGCAAATCCTGCTCCGCCCACGCTCCATGAGCCAGGTCCGCCCACGCTCCACGAGCCAGGTCCGCCCACGCTCCACGAGCCAGGTCCGCCCACGCTCCACGGTCCAGGCCCACCATGGCAATGTCCTGGTCCCGTTCCCTTGTACGGGCCTGCCCCTCCATCCCTCCCCCAAGACCGCCTCCGCTTCACCACCCTCCTGAACTTTTGTGTTTTTGTTTTGAGGAGCGTCGGGAGCCGCCCATAGAGGGAGGGGGGGAGGGGCTATGTCACGGTGTGGGTTTTGTGTCTTGTTCTTGTCTGTCATGTGTTTCCCAGTTGTTGTATATTTGGTTCAGTCCTGTTCCCAGGTTTCCCGCTCCTCGTTTGTGTTCATGTATACCACCTGTTTTCTTAGTTGATTTGCCCCAGCTGTGTCTTGTTTCACTTATTTGTTCCTCTGTATTTAAGCCCTGTGTTTTAGTCCAGTCCGTGTGAATTCTTGATTTAGTCTGATGTTGTAATGTTGACTGTTCAGTTCCCTAGTCTGAGTCTTTGTCTAGTCTGTTATAGTTTGTTTAATAAAGTGTGCTGCATTTGGATCCTGCTTCCTCCTGCTTCTTTAGCCACATCCTCACAAGCACTCTGTGTCAAACTGTCTGTCCTATTTGGTGTTGTTTGTCCCATACGAATTGCAATATAGAATCTAGTGGCTCGGATCTCGCGTTTGCCGAGACAGCGATTACGGGTCTACTCTGCAATAAAGATTCTGTGACTGGGATCTCGCGTTACCGAGGCAGTGCATAGATTTCGGGTCTACTCTGCAATAAAGATTCTGTGACTGGGATCTCGCGTTTGCCGAGGCAGCGCGTAGATTACTGGTCTACTCTGCAATAAAGATTCTGTGTGGATGCGAGGCATGCACAGTCAGCTCCTTAGCGTGCGTTTTTTCGGGTGTTTCTGCCTCGCGCCCGTTGACTTTCTTCTCGAGAGATGAAAGCCAAATATATTGTGAATGACTCGAATCTTGCGTTTGCATAGGCAGCGAATAGATTACGGGTCTGCAATAAAAGGGACACACGCGATCTGTGAAATAATACTGTTTGGGTGCGAGGCATTCACAGTCAGCTCCGGAGCGTGCTGGCAGTGTTCATTGAGAAATATCTCGATGAGAGGGAAGGGAAAGGGAACGTCTCGGGTTACGACTGTAACCCTTGTTCCCTGAGAAAGGAACGAGACACTGCATCCCTCCGCCATGCCTTCCCCTGCCTGGGAGCGACTTGCTTCACTCAGAAGCCAGACAGAAGCTAACTCTGTTGTGTGCTCGTGTCTCTTTGTAGCTTCCGTGTATGCCGTCACACATTACGTCATGACGCAACACCAATCAAGATTGGCTTAGTTTCATTCATGCTTCAGAGCCGCTACGCTAAGGGCGTTCCCCAAAGTGTCGTAGTCGACGCAGTGTCTTGTTCCAAGGGTTACAGTCCTAACCCGAGACGTTTTTGGTTATGAAACTATAATCCCTGGACATTGCTTTTATTAAATATGTTTGGGGCTGTCAGTAGATTAAAATAATAAATCATATTATGTTAGTTAGATTGTTTGTTTGTTTGTTTTTAAGTTGCTCTCTTGTTTAACTGCAATGAGACCCAAATATTTCCTACCAAAGAGAGCAGATGTTGTTTTGTTACATTTCCAGTATCGAATTGATGTAGCCATTAAGCATTTCTCCATTTACTGGTAAATAAGATTCTAAATGTTGTGTGTTTATGCTTTATGTTTGTTGTAACCAGTGTGTGTAAAAAAGAGAGTGAGTGTGAGAGAGCATGTGTGTGTTGGTACTAAAGTATGTAAATCATATTTATTGACAGCTGGAGAGTGGATTTCTAGTTCCCAACAACACGCTTGGCAGGTGACTTGACAGGAAGAGTAAATTAAGTTCAAAATAAAACGGTTCAAAATTTTCGGTTTGTTTCTGTTATGTTGGAGTTTTTCATGTTTTTATTGTGCTGAGTGAAGCTTGTGCTTAGGGATGGCTGATGACTGTGGTGCTAATGTTGGTGTCGAGATAAATCGATTCTTATCTGCTCATTCAATACATTCCATTTAGTAAAAACAGAGTTAAAATTAGCATGTTAACTTAGATTACTTGTTATCTGAATGATTTAGTTGAGTTTAATTGTTTTAATTAAGTTCACTACACAGAGACTTTAAAGGGAAATTAAGTTTGTTCAACAAAACATTGTGGACTTGCTCTACTGTTGTTGTGCAGGCACAAAATTAATTTTGTGGAAAAGGTTTCTCAATGTAATCAAGTTCATTTAATTAAGTTTTTTTTTTTATGATCGCTGAAGACCTTGGTTAGACGGTTGCAATAGAGTGGTGCAGGGATGACGTCAAAACCCGGAAGATTAATTCACCACTGATTCCCTTGAAATTGTCCTATGGGTTTTTATAATGGGGCTTTTTAATTTATAAGTAAAATACTTGACGATACTTGAATGTTTTGTTCTACAACGTAAACTACATGTGCACCCTAAACGTTCTTATCTAGTTACTTATCAAAAATAAATGTTTTTTTTTTTAATAATAATAACAGCTTAAAATTTCGGATTTTCGATATGGGTGTGTAATTTACTGAAATGTACAGTGTACATTATCTTTAAATACACTTCCGATTCTCTGAATGTGTAAAACACAAAATAATTGGGATTATTTATGATTATACTGTAGCTGTGTGTGTGTGTGTGTGTGCGTGTGTGTGTGTGTGTGTGTGTGTTTTCATACTAATAATATTTGTTAATATGCTTAAGTGTTTATTGGGTTTTAGGTTATATCATCAGTAATTGTCAATGATTAAGTTTAAAATTAATTTGACGTACAAAAAAAAAAACGGTTTTAAACTTTTACTTGTCTTCATTTATGTTTGATTTCCAAAGTAGAGAACTGCAATAGAACAGATGTTATTTTCTCATCCATTTAACCAGACCAAGAACTGAAGAAAACGGACCACAATACAGCTCAAAAGAAAGTGGTTTCCTCAAAGGTGCTGTAGAGACACATGAGCCCAAAATAAAGGCCCAAACTAATAAAGAAACAACCCACGGAAGAGGTGAGACATCACAGGAGGAAAATCATACTACCATACACAGAGAGAGAGAGAAATAAAGAGAGTGATATGGGTTTATCACTCCAAGGACAGCCAGCCACTACATGTTTTCAGACGAGAGTCAAACCACACAGTTTTGTGTCACAACCTCTTCTTTCAAAATGAACTAAAACTGATAGAATTGACTTGGTCACACTACCAAAAGCAACTGTATTCTCTAGCAAAAGGCTATAACTGTAGTGAAGCCCTCGCATCAACCACAAAAGTTTGTTCAGTTTAAATGAAATATTTTTACTATGCATCCATTTTGCATGCTTTGCATTGGACTGGATAAGTGAAGCACATGCTACAATTAAGTGTTACTGCAAGTGTTTTTGAGCAAGATGAGCAAAGGAGAAAACGTATGATTATTGTTCAGTTAATAGTAGGGGTGGGGGGAAATTTGATTCTTAGATGCATCGCGATGAGGACGTGGACGATTCTGAATCGATTCACAAATGTCAAAAATCGTTTTTCTAAAATTCCTAATAACGTAATAGAGGGTTTGCACCTACGTCACGGTTTGGTCAGTTACCCAGATGCGCGGCCATATTGGAGATACTCGGATGTAAACAACAGCATGGATTGCACTGTTTATGTACTACTTAACACATTGTTACACTAATTTATGATGTCTAAACCACGGACAAAACACTCGGAAGCTGCTAAATCATAGAGAAGGAATTAGTAAGCAGGAAAGAGCGCGAAATTTTGACAACCTAAAGTTAATACGTGGTAAAGATCCGAACGAGCTAGTTTCTTAGTCGTGGACTGACAATTCTTCCTTCTATTTCTTATCCCGACATAGGCTACGTTCAGACTGTCAGTCCAAATCCAATTTTTGTTCATATCCGATAGAAATCTGATCAGAATGAGCTAACATGAACAGCAAAAAAACATGAAATCTTATTCAAATCACATATCAGGAAATCCGCTTCAGTCTGAATGCTCTGATCGGATTTCGCGTTGTTTATGTGACTTTCTCACGCCAGCGTAAAATGTAAACGTCAGATGTTAGGCTATTATAAGAAACATGCTGAAAGTTGCTGCCGAAACAAGGCTGTGTTGTTGCAAAGTGCCGGATGAGCAGAAAATTATTCTTTTTGAAACATATTTTGAAACCGACGGAGACAAGAGCGCGGAAAAAAAGCTGTGCACACCAGCCTCCTACAGTTCTGCAGCTCAAGACGCAGTAGTCCAGCGCAGCGGCTACACATTCCCATGTTGTAAAATTTAAATAAGACAACATCTCTATTGCAAATGCTAACCCCTCCATCAACGCAACGTTATTGCCATAGAAACCAATGCAGATATTCCGTAACATGAAAGAGCTGCATGGACACACAAATCGGATCTGAACAGTTGCGATACACAGTGTGCACTCTTCTCTTTAACTTTTGGCAGTCTATAGAACTCCAAATGTTTTTCCTGTTGCGACCGATTAGTACAGACCAAAACACAACCATTTTTCAGCAGCTATAATCAGCCGAGCTTGCAGCCCGTTGGTCTTTTAAGCCCCCAACGGATCCTTCAAGGCAGCGCTGCATGGAAGGCGCTCCCCGCCCCCTGCCGCGTTTCAGCCAATCGCTGCAAAATCTACCATTGCCAATCTGTTTACAGTTAGCTAGATAGCTGAGCGTGTCCGGCCGGCGGCAAAGAAAATCCCTAGCAGCTAGTGTTGGCTATATTTCAAAGCATAGTCATTTATTTTTAATAATAAAACATTTCATTATGAATTCAGATCTTAGAATATTGCTCTATGCAACTTACCGTACCAAGTTGAGTGGAGTCAAGATCGATCGCTCGTTGGTTCTCAAAGTTGAATGCGAGCACCATTGTTGCGATTGGCTGAAACGCGGCAGGGGGCGGGGAGCGCCTTCCATGCAGCGCTGCCTTGAAGGCTCCGTTGGGGGCTTAAAACACCAACGAGCAAAGAAATTTGTGCCTGTACTAGTAGCAGCATACTTGTAGTAAATGAATACAAACTGCAGCATATTCTGAATCTCTAACATAAAATAATAGACTTCTAACCAATATCCCACTGTTATGTGCAATGAGCCATATAATCCTCCAGACAAAAAATAAATAAGCATTTTACTGTAGCAAAATCACAAACAGCTTTCTTACAAAAATATAGAATTATGTACCAGCAGCTCTCATACAAAAATAATGATTGTATGCATATTCTGAATAATTAGCAGAGATGTATAAAGTACTAGAGACACAGACTTGAGTAAAAGTACAAGTGCTCTATCAAAAAAGTGACTTGAGTAGAAGTTGAAGTGCTCTTTAAGCACCCTACTTAAGTGGAAGTACTAAAGTATTCAAAAAATGTTTTACTTAAAGGTATTGTAGGTAGAAATTTTATAAAAAAAACTTTTTTCCAAATTTGTTTCAACTTTCTATATATATCAATGCATAATTAAAATGTAAGTACTCTGATAAAAAGAGTATAAAAATCGAGTGACTCTAGACCGTTTAATCTGCACTAAACACAGCTCATCATTTCCTTCCGGGACGAAACAAAGGATTGGTTTAGGCGACTGTCACTCTCTCGCAACCATGGCAACCACCCTTTTGCCACACAGGACCTGCCCACTTGCACGTATCCGTTTGATTTGAGGAATTCAAGAGGCACGGAACCTAGGAATAGCAAAACAATGGCAGAGAAAGACCAATCAAAATTCACATATGCAGTTTGCGAAGGCAAACCAGCCAAAAAAGGAAGAGACTAACGTTACTAGAAAAGGTAATGAACAAAAAGTCTTTGGATAAACAACGATTTATCTGTCCTCGAGCTGACGATGCGGTACTTGTCTCTGGAGAGTGATTATCAGATAGTCCTCATCAGAGTCAACAATGCTTTCATCATGGAAACTCTTACATGCAGAACACCATATGAATGTTACACGAAATTCATCTTAATCACAGTGTAAATGATGGCAATGGAAAAACGTGTATCATGCAACCTGTTTTTAGCTTTGCCTTATAGATAACTAGCTCGTTAGCGAATCAATATATATATTTTAAACTTTACCGATATCAATATGCTAGCTTGATAGTGAGTACAAAAATACATCTTATTTGTTTATCTTCATAATGATAAAGTTAGATTTTTTTATTACATGTGATTCTGACATGATGTCACAACATGCACTGCGCTCCTTCCTCTCCGCTCGTCTAAAGGCCAATTTATACTTCTGCGTCGGGTGCGCGCAGTAGGTACGGCGTAGCATACGCACAGACGCGTACCATACGCCGTACCCTTCGCCGTAACCTGACGCGCACCTCCTCAAAAATGTAACTACATGTCGCGACGACGCGGACCGCAAGATCTGTGATTGGTCGGCTTGGGAGCATCGCGTTTCCTCCTATGTATTTCCGGCGTGTTCTTCTGCACCGCCCGCCATTTTTAAATTCTAAGTACAGCGAAACTGTTAAAAAAACAAAAAAATTACCTTTTCCACCTCGATAAGCTCCAACTCCAACATGATCTGCTCTCTTTCAGTCGACATTGCTTGTAGTAACCTAAACTCAAAACAGCCGCGAGGAATCTTCTTCTTCTTGCCGCGAGGAATCTAAACACAGTGGAACATTAAAACCCTCCGCCGCCAACTAGCGTTTCGGCGCTGTACTGCAGAGCAACGCAGACCTAAACGCAGAAGTATAAATGCTCATGACGGCGTTGGCTACGCACGTAGGCAACGCCGTCATGAGCATTTATACTTCTGCGTTTAGGTCTGCGTTGCTCTGCAGTACAGCGCCGAAACGCTAGTTGGCGGCGGAGGGTTTTAATGTTCCACTGTGTTTAGATTCCTCGCGGCAAGAAGAAGAAGATTCCTCGCGGCTGTTTTGAGTTTAGGTTACTACAAGCAATGGCGACTGAAAGAGAGCAGATCATGTTGGAGTTGGAGCTTATCGAGGTGGAAAAGGTAAATTTTTAGTTTTTTTAACAGTTTCGCTGTACTTAGAATTTAAAAATGGCGGGCGGTGCAGAAGAACACGCCGGAAATGCATAGGAGGAAACGCGATGCTACCAAGCCGACCAATCACAGATCTTGCGGTCCGCGTCGTCGCGACATGTAGTTACATTTTTGAGGAGGTGCGCGTCAGGTTACGGCGAAGGGTACGGCGTATGGTACGCGTCTGTGCGTATGCTACGCCGTACCTACTGCGCGCACCCGACGCAGAAGTATAAATTGGCCTTAATGCGTCTTCAGCTCAGCGGTCGGAGTCGCGAGTTCATGTGTTTTGGGGGCGTGGCTTTGGAAGGTGCCCAGAAGGGAGGGGGTGGAGTGCAGGCGCGTCGTTAGACATGGGCATTCGGGGCTTCAGCCCCGGATGTTTTTTTTTTAGCCCCGGATCTCAACAAAAATTAATTTATTGATAATTATTATTATTTTTTAATAATTTTGTATTTATATATAAAAAAATGACCAGGTCTTTTAATCTATCCTTCGGAATCATGTTAAAGACGATTAAAATGTGTTCAAGCAGATCAAAGTTACTATGGTTATAGTTACAGCACGCTTGCATTTAGAGTGCGCACCAGAGGAGAGAGAGAGCCTGAAAGAGCCATGTTTGTGGCTTCTGGTGGTGGTAGCTATTATGGACATTAGAGGGGGAAGGTATACTATATACTATATGAAAACTATAGTATAATGTGAGATAGAAATACAAATTTAAGTCGTTAAATTCAAGATCACGTAAACGTTTCCCTCCGCTGCGGCTGTCAGTCATTCTCCATTCAGCATCAAACAGCGCGTTGCGTTTGGTTACGACAGTCAACGATGAAACTCTCTCCAAGATGATTCAATGTTACTATTATTATACTTTATCGGACGGTAGATAAAGCTATATGGTTTCGCATAAAATGACTATATCTTGCTGGACTGTATTGCTTAATATTCGTTTCTACCGTGATCACACTGGAGAGCACTATAATTGTTCTTCACGCGCACATTAACTGAAATTTAAAACTGTTAAAAGAAAAGGCTCAATAAACTATTGCATAGATAGATACTGTTACTGTATAATACACTATGCATCGATATGCCTTTCCTTTGTGCTTTGAACTTTTCTGCGAGCTGTGACTCTGTGTTGCTTCAAGCGCATCATTCTGCGCTCGAGATGCGCATAAGCGCTGTGTGCCGCACATGAGTCTTTCATAATTATATCATAATACTTTTGCGCAATGAAAGATTATTAATAGCTTTTTTTGTTCTGTTCTGTCCTATCTATCATATGTTGCTGCCTCATTAAACAGCTGTGCTATACATTTAAAAATGTCTTAATTTTATAGTAGACTATATATAGCCTATAATAATTGATCTTTCTGATTTTTATCTTGTTTTTCATGAATGTATTTTACAACAATACAAAGAGCAATGTGTAACGTTTTACCTGATTTAGTGCTACACTTATTGTCTCTTTGTTCCCCACTAAATAATGTTTTTTTCACTAAATGTTCAGATTTAATACAATTATTGTTTTTCTAGACTAAATTTTACTGAGTTATCCACTAATCTAGTTTATAATATAATTTTTGTCATAGGTTATGATCATATTTTTTTTTTGATTTGTTGTTTTTATTTATAATGAAGTTGTCTGTATTAAGTAGATTGTGTTTAACACACAAAAGAGTGATTATCAGTTCAACACACAGAGTTATAGAAATTCTACTTGATTTAAAAAAAACTGCGCTGGTATTGGACCGGTATCGGTTGATACTCCGAATTTTTGGTATCGGATTGGATCGGTTCAGAAAAAATGATATCGGGACATCCCTAATATTTTCTGGTAGGCTATATCTAAGTTACCCAGGAGCTCTGACATACACTGTAAAAAAGGATTCGAGGCTTTTGCTTCCTCAACTCATTTTCATAAGTCAGTTCAACTAAAATGTTGAGTGTACTTAAGATATCAAGTTTACCTGTGCCCAACTACTTCGTTGAATCAGAGTAGTTCAGGCAACATAGATTTAAAGATTAGATTCATAGATTTCATAAACCCCGCAGAGCAACGGCTTACAACGCGTGCAACCTACGAGAAACCTCCATTTTGGATCAAGAGTTCCTGAGGTAAGCTTGAACTTCTATCTTTCTTGTTTGTATGAAAATGTTTGTTAAATTAATTGTGTAAACTAGATACATATTACACAGGGTTGTCAGTGGCCACGAATTTGTCCTTTGTTTTACGAATTCGTTCCCTCTATAACGTTAGTTAAGTCTTCTCGTCGAATTAAGAATTCATTCACTTAACTTATTAATTTGTTCCCTCGTTTTATTAAATTGTGGCCACGTTATACTACGTTCCCTGAACTTCCCTCATTTTTAATAAATACGAGTGAAGGAATTATAATGCAGCACGAGGGAATTATTTTTTTAATGTGTGATCACAATTTAATTAAAACGAGGCAATGAATGAATATGTCGTAGGGAACGAATATAGAATAAAATATAGAATACGTAAGTTGTCTCGTTTAGTGCTGTTTCAAACCTTAGATATCAATAAAACATCCAACAGTAATGTTAAATTTACCTCAGAAAAGCCATAGGGTATCTTGCTAAATGTATTACATTTTTTTTTATACTTTTATCCTAGCTAACACACAACGTAACGTGACGGTTGCATACGTTAATGTATTCGTGGGCCTACTTTTTCTTTTGGTAATTTCATGCCTTGGATATAATAACTGACAACGTAACTTCGACGTGGCATGCCCGTAATTTCAGTACCATCACAAGTTATTTATGCTCTGATGATCGCAGCATTTGCTATTTAAAATGTGCAATGAAACGTCAGACACAATATTGTTGAATTTGCTCTTTATACTATATCTTTTTGACAGTATAGTGACGTGAAATGCAGCGCGCGCGCCTCCACCAGGCGCACTGTTTTTTTTTTTTTTTTTTTGCTCTGGCACTTTTTACTTAAACTGCGACCTGAAGAAGGAATTCGTTTTTATGAAGTGAGTCTTACACTTCACAATAATAAATAGCTTTTATAAAAATGTATAAAATAAAGTAGGCCTATATACTTGAACTCTGGAAAGAGGCTAAAAACGTTATTTTATGTATAATGCTGATGGCCAACCGTTTAGTTGTCATGCTAACCGCGCACTATTTTTTTTTTTTTTCTCTGGCACTTTTTACTTAAACTGCGTCTGACGAAGGAATTCGTTTTTCTGAACAGCTGAAAAGGTAAAAACGGACAATATAGTGTAATTGATAGTGTAGTATGCAACTATAATGTTTTGTTTGTTGAACTGTTGTATAAATCAATATTACATATTACTACAATATTGCATTACTGAAAGCCCTTCACAACCTCAAAAGTATTTAGAAGTCAGTATGACTTTGACTGACTGTCTTTTTCTTCAGAGCTGGTGGCTGCACTGAGACTACAGAGCAACCTGTCCTGTGAGTCATATGAACTGGTAAGTACTGCACATTTTCTTCTGCCAACCAACGCAGCATTATAAGGCATTACAAGCTAAAACACGGACACTTTAATAGATCTTGCCCCTTTCCTTGCATTTACAATGACTGTTTGTGCTCCTTTAAGACACAAGTTGCTCTTAAAAAACATTTGTTGAAACATTTTCCGGAAAATGTAACTAGACAACAGTGATAATGTGTATGAAATGCATGGAATTCTGTGTTAGAAAAATCAAAAACTTTTGGGCACCACACATTCCATTTTTTTCAGGATGCAAGCAGTAGTAGTTGGCTTTTTCAGTTAGCACAAAAAAGTGGGAACAAAAAAATTGAATTAATAAAACCATCACAAAGTGATGGTAAATGACACATCAGCGGCATGCTTAGTCCTACAGTTGTCACAGTTTGTCTAACGTTCTTGTTTTTGTTGTGTGTCGAGACTTCAAACCAGAAGAGAAGAGCAGCTGCTTTGCTCGGACTTCCATATTACCTAAAGGAGGATCCCAACAGTTTCATCCGTGTCTGTGAGGTGCGTGAGTTGATATGACATGGGTAGCCTAACTGTTGTCACAGTAAAAAACATTTATTAAAGGTATAGTTCACCCAAAAATAAAAATTTGGTGTTATTATATGGTGTAAATATACTGAGAAATATATGAAATAATATATTGCGTTAATATATTGTAACATTTAAGGCAATCGGTTTCCACGTTATCTAAGTACACTCAACTAATTACATTTTACAGTGTAAATATATTGTAAATACATTTTTTAATATATGAAAAGCCGCAATTTCTTATGTATTATTCAATATTTTCACGTGTTTTTTCATATATTTTTCAGTGTATTTACACCATATAATATATATTGATCATAAAAATTCTCATGATGCTTCATAACATTAAAGGGATAGTTAACTTTGAAATTAATTTTTGGTATGTTTTAGCTTACCTCAAGGGCATTCAAGATGTAGGTGTCTTTGTTTCCACAGTAGTTTCAATTTTGATATTTTTAGGTAAAATTTTTCAGATATTTTTAGGATATATCTTGTCTGTCAGTCATATAATGCAGGTCTATGGTCACCACCTCAAAGAGCATGCACAGAGAAGTCCAAATTAAACATGATTTAATGACTCGTAAATGTAAGTACACATTGATGGCCTAAGACACGAAACGAGCTGTTTGTGTGAGAAAACGAACAGTATTTATATCGTTTTTACCTCTTGTAAACACAGCCACGTCCAAGTGATCTGAGGGCGCGGGCGCTTCGGTCTGGAAGTGATCTCTCGCGCGTGTACGTCACTCATTGTTTACACAGAGATTTCGGAAGTGTTACCTTTCACTGTGAAGATCTAATGGTGCGTTCACGTGCTATGGTAATTATGGTAAATACCAAAAGCCGACGTGGAAAATACACATGAACACCCCCTCATGTGGTATTTTCCACTGGGCAACTCGTAGAATATTTTGATTCACGAGTTGCCGAGATGAGATAATAACCTTTTGTGGATAATAACCTTTGACCTTTTGTGGCGGAGAGCAACGCGAGTGCGAGAGTCGTGAATGGTAAAAATATGTACTATTCATGATCTAGAAAATATACAGCATTATTTACCGTTTGAGTTTTGATAAATAATTTTCTTGCTGTAGCAATGACTTAAGCAATCTAAAATAGTTTTAGCTAAATAACAGGTCTGGATCTCCATCTTTTTACCACATTACGACAACAAAAGCACTTGAACGCAACACACTGGTAAATACCAGTTCACAAGTGGAAAATATCATATTTTCCATAGCACGTGAACGCACCATAAACCTATTTAGATATACATGAAATCGCAATGGAAGACGATTTCGATATATCAACAGACAACGTTGAATTTTTTTAGATCACTTTCGGCGCTTGCGCAGACCGAAGCGCCCGCGCCCTCAGATCACTTGGACGTGGCTGTGGTTACAAGAGGTAAAAACGATATAAATACTGTTCGTTTTCTCACACAAACCGCTCGTTTTGTGTCTTAGGCCATCAATGTGTACTTACATTTACGAGTCATTAAATCATGTTTAATTTGGACTTCTCTGTGCATGCTCTTTGAGGTGGTGACCATAGACCTGCATTATATGACTGACAGACAAGAACGCTTTGACCTAAAAATATCAAAATTGAAACTTCTGCGGAAACAAAGACACCTACATCTTGGATGCCCTTGAGGTAAGCTAAAACACACCAAAAATTAATTTCAAAGTGAACTATCCCTGTAAGGTTGAACCACTGGAGTCACATGGACTATTTTAACGTCGTCTTCACTGCCTTTCTGGGCCTTGAAAGTGGCAATAACGTTGCGTCGTTATGCATAGTATCTTAATTTGTGTTCCAAAGATGACGAAGGTCTTAGGGGTTTGGAATGAAATGAGGGTGAGGAATTAATGACTGAATTTTATTTTTTGAGTGAAGTAACCCTTTCAAATATATTGTAACAGTACATGCTTAGTTACTAAATACTTCATTATGTTCTTTAGATTACCAGTTCCCGAAAAAGAGGCTACAAAAGAAGTTGACGTTGGCCTTCTCATTGTTACTAAGGAAGGCAGAAGCAGGCAAGCACTACTGGCAAAGGAGATAGTCGATATTGCAGCTGTGCTGGAAGAGAACATCATCATACGTGAGCTAGGAGATGTTGCAAATGCCTTTTCCTCACTTATGGGTCCTCTTTACTGTCTTGACATAGACTATCCCAAGGGACTGAAGTACACATTCGAGATGGTACAAAAAGTTTTCATGGGCATCGGCAGTGGCAATTGTTCTGTGAAAGTTCATGGACTCCGCAACAAGTTGCTTCAAGGCAAAGTGTAGTGGCAAGTTGGCCAAGTTAATAGCAGCAGTGTTCACTAAAGACTGCATCACACCACCCTTTCCATATAAGTATTATATGGGATAGGCCTGTATAAGTTACAGACGAAAGTTTAATGCAGAGGTTCTAAAAATGTTAGTAGAATGATATTGTGTTCAGTTAATCTGCTCAGAGATAACCTGCTACCAAAATGTTTGTGCAATTTAACTACAGCACTTTTAAGACAGTATGGTTTTATATTTCCCAAGTTCAAGGCAGATTTTTATATTTATATTTTTCTATATTTACTTTTGTGTACTAGAGCTCGTTTGCATTATTTTTTTTAGATAAATGTTCATGTAACATGTTATGAAATGCCCATTTTCAGCTTGCAATTAACTACAGCACTTTTAAGCCAGTATAAGCTTTTTTTTTATTTCACAACTTCAAGGCTGTAAGATTTTAATTCTATATTTACAGTTTTATGTAGCAGAGTTTGCATACATTTTTTTTTTAGATAAATGTCCATGTTAACAGAAAGGTTAATATGAAATGTCAACGTTTAGCTATGTGTTTTAATGGTAAGGTGTTTTAACATGCAGTACATTAATACAAAGAAGGATTTTGTCTACTTTGAAATAAAATAAAATAACATTCTGCATGTTCTTCTATGCCAATGAATCATTTTTATGTAAAGCAAGGCAAGTTTATTTATATAGCACATTTCATACACGATGGTAATTCAAAGTGCTTTACATAGAAGAAATTAAAATAATCAAAACAAATAAGAATAATTAAAACACTTTATAATAAAACTGTTTTCTAATGTAGTACTTTAGAAAACAGAAACTTAAGTTGTGTGGGCAAATTGCGTAGTTCAGTCTGTTGAATGAACTTAACATTCCAACTAAAATGAACTATTCTTGAAAAAGTAACCTGGCTGCCTTAAAAAAATAAGTTACTTCAACTAAATTAATAGTTTAGCCAATTTTTATATTGTTTGCACAACTAATAATTATAAATTGACTCAACAAGATGCTTAGTTTAAACAACTCAAGATAGCAGACAAGTTTGTTGGTGTCACTAATTTTATGTTGTCTTAACTGGGATTTAGGTTTACACAACTTTTAATGTCTTGTTGGAGTAACTAAAAAACTAATTCATTAAACTTTAATTAAAGTTGATCAGACTATTTTGTCAGCTTCACCTTTGTTACCCCAACAAATAATTCTAGGTTTAAAGAACTCCAATATATGTACAAACAACTGAAGTTTTTTAGCTTACTTAACACAACATTTTAAGGCAGCCAGGTTACAAATTATTTTAAGTTGAATGAACTTGTTCGTTTTTACAGTGTAGGCTTAGCTTGCATGCATTGAGTTGTTGAACACAGCAGGAGAGAACGCAACGTTAGCCAGCTAGGCTAGCTAAAGCTCCGGTGGAAAATTATTAGCTATCGCTACGGAGGCCATAATATTTTTGACTCATGGCTGAAGTTAAGTTTCTCCAGCTCTCCAGGTTGGCAAAAAAATCATCTCAAAATGCATCAGATTGATGCTTTAAAATATGGAATATTTAAAATTTTCTTACGGGGGAGCATGCAAGCACACTGTTGGAGTGATTTATGTGTGTGTGTGTGTGTATAGATAGTTAAATAGATATAGATAAATATCTACACAGAATAGCCTATATATATATATATATATATATAGTTTTATATTCATTTTTTTATATATTTAATATTCATGTATTATTTATTTGTGTTTCTGTGAATAGCTGTTGCAGTTCTACAAATAAAGCATTCTATCTTTTTACCTATCAATTAAATTAGCTACAAAAAAAATGCACCTGAATGCTGGAAATTAAGTGTTTAATGCCCAATGTTTCCTGGGGGAGGTCCCCCAGACCCCCCATTTATATTATTATTGCTTATTATTATGTGCCTCTGAGTAGAAGTAGTAGTTACCAAAAGCGGGGGTGGGTGGTTTGGGGGTCTGGGCTAAGCCCCCAATGTATCAAGACCCTAGCAACGCCCCTGGTGGAGTGAATGGAAATAATGAGCTGTCTTTAAAACAGTTGTGAGAAGTCTACAGACATTCGATTTTTATACTTTCTTTTTCAGAGTACTTACATTTTAATTATGCATTGATATATACAGAAAGTTTAAACAAATTTGGAAAAGAGTTTTTTTTATAAAAGTCCTGCCTACAATACCTTTAAGTATTGCAAGTAGTTTTAAAAAAAAAATACTACTCAAGTAGGCTACTGAAAGTAAAAGTACAAGTATTGTATTATGTAGTAAAGCATCTCACCCTTCTCCCTGCTTGTGCCTTTTTTCTCCACAGCTTATATTGGGTATTTATCTGCATGTTACAGCAATATCTGAAACCTTTATTTCAGGCAGTTCCTGGAATGTCACATGATATGGCTCTTCTTCATGTGTTCCATATATGGACTAATGTGGACAGGGCGCCCTCAGGCTGCCGGTATGGATTGAAAATACAGTATATCAGATTATCCAAAGCTCATAATGATTACATCGGCCCATTTTGGGTATAAATTCAATAAATATTATTCCTCTCTAAAGACATCTGACGTAAATCTATGAAAATCTATCAATATTTAACTGCACATGCAAGCTAAAAGCCCTGAGGGGCATTGTTTGGTCAAGCGCTTTCATGACGACTACACGGGAGGTTTTTTTTTTAATGGGAGCGGCTGACGCTCATAATTCATATTAAAGGTATCGACTCATTTTATCATTACTCCTGACACAAATTAAGAAATAACTCTATAAGTTTCTCAGAATAAAATAGTGGTCAAATACTAAACCTTGAGTCTTATATCTTTTTAATGATGTAGGGCTAGTTTGTCAAGGTATTAACATTAAATGTAATAGTAACTTTGAACTATTAAAAACAAAGAACGATTCAGTGCGTCGGCATCCTCGCACATTCTATATGAATTATCTTTCACTCCAACAAATGAAAACACCGCCACCGGCGCCACGATCACTCGAAGTTGAAGGTGGTGTTTCTGGTTCTTCCATCTCGAAAAAAACTAACAAATCTCAAGTGTTCTCAATGGAGGCAGGCAGCAGATCGAGAGGCAGAACGGGAGTACGAGCGCGCGCGCTCTTCTTGATCGCTTGACTCGCTCAATGATGAGCCAGCTTCATCAAACCTGTTGACAGAGCCATCTACCGCTCTGGCAGTGATTATGTGGGTTTGGAATGATTCGTAACATTTTTATAATTGTAACGAGTAACGATGCAGCACATAAAAAATGTATCGGAGTAGAAGTATTAAACTCATCGAAAATATGTACTGAAGTAAAAGTGGAAGTAGGAGAAAAAAATAATACTCTACTAGAGTACAGATACAGCCTTTTAGTACTTAAGTACAGTAGTGAAGTAGTTCTACTTCGTTACTATACATCTCTGATAATTAGTAACATACAAAGCTGCTCTTATACACAAATACATAATAACTTATGACTTGAAATTGTTGCTGAATACCACAATCAAAAACAGCTTATACACAAAAAGTAAATGAACATCTGCAGAGAGCACAGTCAAAATGTAACTTTTTGTGACTGGCATTGCACTGATACACACTGTGCCTGTGGAGGGCAGTGCAGTAAACGTATAACGTACGTATAACAGATCTGTTTATATTGATGTGAAAACAAAACAATACAGAAAGCAGCTCTCATACAAAAATAGAAAAAAGGCCACAATGAAATTTCCATATGTTAGCTTTTAACGAAGAGGCGTGCCGTTCGGATTTCGCGCTCAGCCATCATGCGTCTCTGTTATGTGCACGCCGCAGACGGGCCGGCCACTGCACTTCCACGCTTCAAAGTTCCGCCTTTTGCGTTCAGTCAATATAGAGGGTTTTCACAACACGTCATCAATCCGGAAGTCGGCCATATTGGCGGCACTGAACGTAAACAATTCCACTCATGGCATGGTAACACCCATGGTAACACAAAAAAACTACAATAACTATGCCTTTTTTTTTTTTTTGACGGCAACAAAGTGTGACGGCTTCTTTTAAAATAGAATTGAATTTGTTTAGAACATCTAGTGAGTTGATCATCTTTGATTAAACTGTTTGTTTAACAATAGGCTAAGTGGATTTTAGGTATTGGTCACATACAGTTTGCTGACAGCTATATCTTCTTCGTTACATCCCACAAATGCTGTTTTCTCCTCTTCTCCAGCAGCAGCTCATAGTGTCTGAGATGATGTGCTAGAGGTCGTCCAAAGAGTAATGGAAGTTTGTATGCGGCGTAACACTGTGGTCCAGCATTAGCAGGGTCCCTCTGGGGCAATGGGGGCTGGTGGAGAGCGTCTCTGGGGCCGAACGGAGGCAGAAACGGGTCATAGACAGAGGTCTTAAAGTTATGCAGCATACGTGATGAATCACTCGTCTAGAGGCTGTTAACATACTTGCTTGAATGTTCTTGGATGTGCGCTCTTCTCCAGTGTTATTCTGTCAGTCGATTCATTTTTGCTTAATATTTTATCAGGATGCAAGGAAAAATGCTTCCCATATCCTTGTTGCTGATTTGAAATATGTTATTAATGTGAGTTCGGCAAGCAGTTTTTGAGATATCAGGATTTCCAACCCGATCTCACGACCAATTCGTCCGAATTTGACGAGTGATTAAAAGATGGCTAATTCGTAACAATTCGTACGACCTCACTCGTACGAATTAGTACGATTTTTGCTAAAAAGTACATATTTGACGAGTTGCCCAATTCGTATGAATTCGTACGAATGACCTACCCCTGACCCCGCCCCTAAACCTACCCATCACGTGGGTTTAGACAAATCGTACAAATTTGTACGAATGAGGTCGTACGAATTCGTACGAATTAGCCATCTTTTAATCACTCGTACAAATTCGGACGAATTGGTCGTGAGATAGCGTTGGGATTTCCCCATTTAGGGAGATAGGACTTGGTCTTGGATGCCTGAAATGGCTGCACATATGGCTGCCAACTAAACAGGCTTTCCTTAAAGGGACTTGGTAAAACTAAGCTATAAGTATTAAATATGCATTAAATAAGGGTTTAGTGAAGATAAGCCTAGTTTGTGTACACCACAATGTGTTGTGTGTGGTGAACTATTGCTGTTGAGAGTGCATCAACATTCAGTGAAATCAAACACTCAAACTGTGCAGACAAACCTAATGAAGTATTCAAGCCAATGTGTGTTTCTTGCATTAGGCTGGTAAATCCCAATTCAGCTGTTTAGGCTTTTATAAAATCGTCAGTTTTCCAATTCAACTCCTGTCATGTAAATAACTATGTTGTTGTGCCTATAGCGTAGTTCAATGCAGGATATTAACACATATTCCCCTTTGGCCCCTAATTCTGAACTCAAACATTTCTTGTTTATCATTCTAATATCTTCCCTAACTTTTTTTCCTTTATGAATAATTTATAATCACTTCTGGGACACGAACAGGACGGAGCGCAGCCACATGTTCGGTATCTATCATCCGCACCTTGGTTTCAGGGCAACTTAAATGTGTTTTATTCCTATCACAGAGATTAGCTAACCTCCACTCTGATCATTAATTTCACATTTAGCTGTAGCAGCAGCACGAAATGGACTCCCTAAACATCTAATCAAATCTCGGGAATAAGTCCTACGATGCTTTCACCAAAAGCATCCGTGCCAGCCTCTCCCGCATGCGATAAGCTCATAGCGTTTATTGGATAACAGCTACGACTCATGCATAACATCTAAAAGCAATTCTGCAGCGATTACACACACGCTGTGGGGGGTCGATGAGGCTTGGAGTTGTTTCCCAGATCAAGCGTTTCTGAACATGGCACGGTTACTTTATCAATATCTATTTCATGCATTATGCATTCTGATTTTGGGAACTTTGAAAGCTGATAATGATATACACAAATTGCAATGCTTCAGGTATATAAACATGCTCTGATGTATACATTTTTTGCAATATTAACCTTGTTTAACAGGTGAATCTATGAATGGTGTCAAAAAAATTGTTTGGGGTCATATTAAACCTCAGAACCAACTGGAAGGAAAATATAGTTTGCATTAAGTGAACAAATGAAGCCTATTTTAGGTTGTGATTGATTGTTTGATTGATTGATTGATTGATTGATTGATTGATTGATTGATTGATTGATTGATTGATTGATTGATTGAACATTTTCATGACAATTTTATGACAGATACTGTTAAAGTTCAAATGCCAGTTTTATTTTTAATAAGAATATGAATGTATTTAAATTGCAAAGTACAATTGTAATACAAATAATACATTGTAGAACAATTTGTTGTATCTCCCTTATTATTATTAACATTAAGGTAATGAGAATTTAATAAAGGATCATGAGTAAAATTAAATAAAAGTAAGTATCTTATTGTCACGATCATATGTCACATTCAGCACTACATTACCCAGAATTCTTCAACCACCAACAGCTGTCTTTATCACCCCAGCACCAGATATATGTTCTTGTGTTTCATTCTGTCTGTCGGGTATTGTCGATGCATCGGTTGCGTTTATACCAGTCACTATATGGATTAAAGACTGCTTTGAACATTCATCCTTTTCGCCGTGCGTGTGATTACCACTACTGAGTTGTGACACTTATATGCTCACCAAAGTTTCATTTAAAAAATACAGTAAAACCAGTAACATAAACTATTAAAATAATGTTTCTTTTATTTCAATATATTATAAAATGTACTTTATTCCTGTGATCAAAGCTGAATTTTCAGCATCATTACTCCATTCTTCAGTGTCACACTATCCTTAAATCATTCTTTCTTTCTTTTTTTGCGGCTCAATAAACTTGTATGAGTATTATCAGTGTTGAAAGCAGTTGTGCTGCTTATACTAATAATAATATTTTTTAGTATTATTTGATAAATAGATACACATAAATCTTTTATAAAATTATAAATGTAGGTAACACTTTACTTGAAGGGGTGTGCATAAGACTGACATGACACCTTCATAACCATGACATGACATATGTCAATATGAAGTAGGGTTTATGCATGTTTATGACAACTGTCATTAAGCGTCTTTCGCTCAATAATGACATTTTGAATGCAAATATGACATTGTTTAAGATGTCTTTGTTATGACACCTTGACATAAACCATAACATCATAACCTGTCAGTCTTTGTCATGACAACTTGACATTAAATTAAGTTAAACTGTCATGTGGTTGGTTTTGACACTGGCTGTCATGAGGCCATTATAACTGTGTCGTGAATATTTTTCGTGACCTCAACTACAGTGGTACAAATTGAATTTGTCATTAAAAAGTTATAAAGGCTTCATGACAGCCAATGTCAAAACCTACCACCTGACAGTTTAATGTAATGTTAACCAATAAAGCTAAGTGGTTTCTTAAGTTTGATAATTAATCTGCTATGTCATGTTTATGACAGGTTGTGTTGTCTTAGTAATGTCAAGTTGTCATGACAACGACACTGACAGGTTATGATGTATTGGTTTGTCAAGGTGTCATAACAAAGACATTTCAAACAATGTCATATTTGCATTAAAAATGTCATAACTGAGCGAATGACACTTAATGACAGTTGTCACAAACATGCATACAACTTCCTTCATATTCATAACATGTGTCATGTCATGATTATGAAGGTGTCAGCTTTGTCAGTCTTATGCACACCCCTTCAAGTAAAGTGTTACCTAAATGTCTTTCCTGTCACTTTTTCTCAATTTAATCTCTTGCTGAATAAAATACATATTTTTTTATATATAATAATCTTATTTTGATTTGATTAATTTTATTATGCAAGTAACACAAAATGTTCAATTTTACTAAAGGCAATCAAGTTAAGTGTAGAAGTGACTTAAGGAACTTGCTTAATTATATCCTTATTTTTAACCACTAATCAGACTTAACAGTGTTTAGGCATTCAAACTCATGATGCATAACCCTGAATTGTAAATTAATCTCATAATGTTCTTAACAATTTGCCTTTTATGTGTCTTTTTGTCTTTCAGAGGGCAAGGCTTAATTAGCGCAATCATACATAATTCCCTGCAACACATGCACTTTCTGAAACATCTTAAGAAATGAGCCACTGGTTGAACACACACTCTTGAAAGAAAATGTTCTTCTGTCTCATGCACAGATATGAACACAGCTTGTCTCAGCAGTTCAGTGATTATGCATCTGTTCTGTGTGTGGTGGGATTATTACACTCAAGCCAATTTAGCAAGAATCGCTTTTGATGCGCTTCTGATGCTACCTGGAGTATTCTCACGCTTCACTGGCTCGGGGTTTCCATGAAAGAATGAAACCGTAATTGGAAAATGTGTTTTCAATAGCAGAGGGCGCTGATGGATAGATGGATGGATGGATAGCAGAGGATAGATAGATAGATAGATAGATAGATAGATAGATAGATAGATAGATAGATAGATAGATAGATAGATAGATAGATAGATAGATAGATAGATAGATAGATAGATAGATAGATAGATAGATAATAAAACATGTTTATTTATTTGTATGGGTTGTTCAGCAATAACCTTGTCAAATGAAATTACTAAAAATACAAATGTTCTAGCATAAATGGCATTGTTTCCTGAGAATGACCCAGATAGATTTAGATCTTTTAAATGCTATTTTTATAGGCTGTATTTTTATAAGGCTATATGTCTTTGTCTCTGTGACAAGCCAAAGAAGCTGCAAACATCAGAACTGTGGCCTAGCGCTTAGAACAAAGCTGAGGCGCTTAATGCGTGTGTGTTTGAGATCCTGTTTCTCGTTCCCCTCCTCCTAAACCGTCCCACGTATCACTGCCAATACAAAGTGGCAAAAAGGCCAAAAAAACAAAAAGGAGTGTCCATCAAAAGTGTGATGGATCAGGAATCCACTTCCTCGGGTCTGGTCCAGAGAGCATTATGGAGCTCTGTGAATGAGCCATCAAGCTCAAAGGATTCACGTTTCTGATTTACAGCTATAAAAGAGCGATACATCTAAAGAAACTCTGCTTACTCAGCTTATCCACTGCCAACAGCCGGCCAAGATGTTACATTTAGCACCGTGAGGAAGATCGAGTAGTGTTAATGCCTGAAGGATTTTGGCTGAAAGAGAACAGCAGGAGGAAAGCAGGGCAGAGGAAGCCATAAAGTCTCTAAAAAGATGTTGCGTTAAACAGAATCTATTTTTGTGCCTAGCTTATATGCCTGTGTTTGAAAGTGTAACGCCATTACATCTGACAAGACAATCTGTAACTTGATGGCACTGGAAAGAGCAGACTAAAGATGGTTTTGAAAACCCTTCAGGATATTATCCTGGAGATAGTCCCACCATGTAAAGGAAAATGGCAATTGTTTTCCGTAATGGCTGCCTCAAATCTGATTGAGTGGCTTGTATTAAACTAGGTTTGTGATGAGTTTAGTGCCACAACACACACACACACGCACGCACGCACGCACGCACACACACACACACACACACACACACATAAAAAAAAATATATATATATAAAATCATATGTAGCATTTATGTTTGTTTATATTTAATATTTAAAATATTTACAAATTATAATAAAGTTAAAATTTCCTGTTTTTACATTTTATTTCTCTCCAGGGAAATGATGTCTCCATTCAATTAGCAGTTTTGTTTGTGAAACAATTGCTTAATTAATTCACTCACTCACTCATTAATTTGTTCGTTCAGTCATTCATTCATTCATGCATTCATTCATTCATTCACTGGTACTAATAACATTGTATTATTTCATTACATTAGCATCACTGTAATGTTACATATGGTTAGGCTACATGTTATTATTATCATTATTTAGTCATATAGCACACAAGTCATGGAATTGTATGATACTTTTACATCCTTTTTGAATTTTGAAACTCTCAGTCAACAATGACAAAATTCTTCATTTTCAGCTTTAGGAAAAAAAAGTTAGTCATGTCTTTCCTATACAACTTTGCTTCTCAAGTAAATTAAATATGTTAAGCTATTTTTACTGGACACTTAAATTGTTTTTGTATGGCAGTAATTGTGCAGAGTCACAGAACTTGTCGGCAGCTTATCACATTGCATTTGGTTTGGACACAGCCAGTGTCTTAATGAAACCATCACCCATCTCCTCCACTCCAGCCCTTTATCTCCATTTCAATCATTTCCATCTGCTCTCCAACCATTTTTTCCTCTCCCACCCTTTCCTTAACCTCTCCCCCCTCTTTGTGTTAGTCCTCACTGCCTCTCTCCAGCCAAAGAGATAGTGATAGCGAACAGAAACGGCTGCCTAGTCAAATCTGCCAGAGCTCTTATCAGCAATCGAGAGCACCGGTTAGACAGGCCCGAGCTCTGGCACATTGGTAAAAACTATTGTGTCACCATGAACGGTGCCAAAAGCTTGTGCCAAGCTTAGAAACCCGTGCACGTTTGGAGCACACAACAGAGTGGTGTGAGGCTGCCAAGCTTGCAAATGAATAGCATTAAGTAGGGCGGAAGGATGCAGTAGAGGTGGAGAAAGACGTTGAGATGTATGTTTAATTGCAAAGGCGATTTGGACGGCCAGGATTGAGGGTTCAAAGGGGAAAGAGCCATAGAAACGTGATGTGATCGGCATGTCGAGGAAAGCGAGGTCAGGTAGGAGCAAGTTCACACAAGGATAATGTTGTTTGGGATGAACAAAAGAAAACGAATACCCTTCAAAAGAGGATGACAGCCATTATGTTAGGGACAATTGGCCGATCATGATTTCTGTAGACCTGTTTATTCTGAAATGTTTCAAGGACCTTCACAAAAAAATGGAAGATCATCTGTATACTGAATCAAATCTGCCATACAGAAACAAGAAGTCGGAAAGTAGTTAAATCCCATTAACTCTTTCCTCGCCATTGACTGGATTTCTCCGGCAGTCCTTGTTTTCACTGTTATATGGTAGGGGGCGCTGTTACGCATCTTCTGGAAGAGATCAGAACCCCTGTCTCCAAAAATAAGCGAAATAATCTTTGCTTGCGCAGAACGTGATCATCAAACATTAAACAGCATATAAATCAAAACTGCCTAATGTTACCGAATGAAATGTCGCCCCAGGACGAGTTATCGGGCTGTGAAGCGTTGAAGGACTCGATCTACTCCATCTACATTTTGATCATCGTTCTGAATCTGATCCGGATGTAGTCTTTGACAAAAACACAATTTTCTCAGAGTTTTGCTCAAAATGTTGCCTTTTTAATTAAACTTCAAGTGCTGATAAAAAAGAATGCATGAAGCTAGAATAATATATGTATGTATGTATATGTACACACTGTCTGGCCCAAAAAAAAAAGTCGCTGTTTGTATTTAAATAGGCAAATGCTTAAGAGTCTATTGGATCATTATTGCAGTATTATGTTTCTAGTATGTTGTGCAACAGTTACATTTACATTTACATTTAGTCATTTAGCAGACGCTTTTATCCAAAGCGACTTACATCTGAGGACTAACCAAACGAGTCATCGTGAAGAGACAATAGCAACCCAAGAAGTGCTCAAAATACAAAGTTCAAACATTGCTCAGAGTAGCATAAACCAGACAAGTGAGGATTTAAAGTTTTTTTTTTTTTTTTTTTTTTTTTTTAGTTTAAGTTTAAGTTCACTTTAAGTTAAGTGCTCACAGAAGAGATGAGTTTTCATCTAGTATTAGTATTCATCTAGTATTTCATCTAGTATTTCATCAGTTATTCTAGTATTATGTTTGTAGTGTGTTGTGCAACAGTAGTACACATCATCGCCATATTCCAGGATGACAATGCCAAGATTCATCAGGCTCAAATTCTGAAAGAAGGGTTGGGAAGGAGCATGAAAAATAATTTTCACACATGAATCGGCTCCTTTGAGTCCAGAGCTTAAAGGTGAACTAAGTAACTTTTTTACCTTAACCGAACAGCTTTGGAGTCATTGTAATGTTTATATTACTGATTTCGTGTTGAATGGTGGTCGTCTCGCACCCCCCTGGTGCCTGTGAGCCGCAAAACCACCCGCCGGCCTCAGTGTTAGGAAGTATCGTGTGATATCAGGTCTCGCGAGGTAACGAATTGCTTTACGGCAAAAAACAGATCTGATAAAATGAGCATCAAACAGAAATAACCCGGCGCCGTGTACATGTGGTGTTCGAGGCGCACATACAATACAGACTGCCGACAGTTAAACAGGGCGCGCGCAGCTCTTAAAGGGGCCATACCTTATTTCCACTCGTTACAGCGTCCATCCTACTGAACAGGTACCGGTGTACAGGGGGAGGGGATCCGGCCGTGAGTGCGAGCCATCTCTGCGTGAGTGCTATTCACGACAGTACAAGTACTCCACAGCGACTCTAGGGGTCGCTGTTTGACAAAAACGGAATTCCTACTTAGTGCTGCTTTAAACTCATTGAGAGTCTTTGGGATGTTCTGGAGGAGACTTTACAGAGAGCTCGACTCTTGCATTGACAACACAAGATCTTGACCAAAAATCTCTTGATGGAAATAATATCACAACATTTATTTCCATCAAGAGGTGCATCAATCATACACACGTTCATATTAGTATGACATCTGCTTAAAATGTGGTGTTAAACCTTAAAAAGAAAGACTTTAGTGTTTCACATCCATCTAAAAGAAAAGCAAGTCACTTTTCTGAAATTGCCTTTTGATGAACACTGAATTGGAAACATATTCAATTTGACTGTAATATGCAAGGCTTTCTGTCTGTGTTAATGCATTCATTTATTGTTAGGGTGTAATATGAAAGCGATGGATTAAAATATATTTGTAATGGAGAGATTGAATGAACCTCTAGATGGAAATGAGATAAGACATTAATCAGTTTGAGAAGTTTGTGCTTTACAGACAGTCTTGTTCTGTTTCTGTAATGTGCAAAGAGTGAGATTACGATACAGATTTCAGAAAGTGTAGAAATAAAAAGAGAAGTTGAAAAGAAAGGAGGGAGATGGAGTAACAACAGAACAAGGTCTTGGCTATGCACTTCTCTTGCACTGTAGTCTGTGTGGGTACGACTGGAGAGAATCTCAATGTGTTCGCGATGCGTGGGTGTATCTTGCATGCTAAACAGGACTGGGAGCCAAAGCTAGATTTACAAAATGAGGCACGTTTATAATAGAAGGCAGGTAGTTGTTATAATGATGTCAGAAGACCTGTAAAAATACATGCACATTATTTAAAAGGGTACATGCACACATGCAGTATATATATATATATATATATATATATATAGACTATAGAGAGAGAGAGAGAGAGAGAGAGAGAGAGAGAGAGAGAGAGAGAGAGAGAGAGAGTTGTTTTGATCTAATAACAATTTAATTATTATAATTAATTTCATAAATTCATTTTTTTTATCAATTTGCTATAAAAAATTATTAATATTATTATTATTTATTTATTTATTTTTAATCGTACCCCAAATTTCATGATTTCCATAAACAACAACAACAACAAAACAGCTAAGACTTTTTTCAACATTGATACTAATAAGAAATGATCTTAAAATGACTTCTGAAGGATCATGTGACACTGACGACTGAAGTGATTGCTGCCGAAAATCCAGCGTTGCATTACAGGAATAAATTACAGTTTAAAATGTATTACAATACTGTTTTTACTGTATTTTTGATCAAATAAATGCAGCCTTGATGAGATTAAGAGACTACCGTACTTAAAAAAAAAAAATCATTTTTTCCTGACAGGTAGTATATATAAATGTGTTGAGATTCACATCAGACTCTATAATTGGATATGCCAGCCAATAAACATTTTGCTATAAAATACATGATACTATAAAGGATATGATATACCACAGCTCTTAAACAAATATTTAAACAAAATGGAAACACTTCCATTATTGTCTGGAGAAGAGAGGAAAAGCAATATTGAATTTTTCATCATGAACTAGTCCATGCATTCAAATGGATCCATTCACAGTTCTGCTACAGAAATAGCACAATTGCTTCAGATATAAGGCAGGCTTTGGACCTCCATTCACATAAAAGGGTTACTTGACCATATCTAATAGACTGAATTAGAAACTGTGGGTGTACTTTCCCTTTAGTTTATGAGCACAATACAGGTTTGAGGTTTAAATGAGCTTGTGGGAACAATATCCCCGGTCTGGCCCTCTAATACGTTTTCCTTCATCGTTTGGTCTTCCGAGATACCACAGACAATTAGAGATTATATTGCACACAGAATCAGATACAAAAACAAGACATGATGCTACAATATTGCCATGTTTGTTGTCAAAAGAAAATGATTACAGTAATAAATAGTATCGAAAGGAACGCGGGATGAACTTGATATTGTGAAACAAAGCTGATGTGTTCTTATTGTTGTATGTTTTATGATGTACTGTGAGATGGGGAAGATTTGTTTAACATACGCTAATCATACAGTGAGGCAAGTTGTCACAATGAAAACCTTATTGACATTGATTCAAGAGAAATAGCTTTGTCTGAAATATGAAATATCTGTTTTAAAAAATGTAATTTCCCATAACAAATCTGCATTTAAAATGTGTTTTAGGTTATTTAATGGCTTTTCATCAGAATGTAAACAGTACTATGTTTATGTAAATACAAACAAATAAAAAAATGAATTTTTCATTAATTTTTTCAAACAAATATTTATGCAATTTGACTTTTTTTTTCAGATACTCCCCATATGAAAACATTTAGATTAAATATTTTAAGCTGACTTTGTTAACTTGAAATTAACTCAGGTAACTAATTACAACATCACAGATTTTAAGATAAATAGCATTAAAATGGCTGCTAATAAAAGGGTGTCTTTCATTTTATTTACTTATCTTAACAAGTGCTTTGATTGCAAAACGATCCGAATAAACAGTCAGCCATCCTGTTGAATTTTGTTATGAGCAAAATGGTACAACATGAAAACCCCAGATGTGTAATTATCTCACAGGCGTCGTTCAGAGAGACTGTCAGCCCCTGTTAATCATATTGATTACAGTCTCCAAAGGCATCAATCATTAATACGCAGTCATATCTGTCACTAGACAAAAGGATGCCACTTTAACTGGCATCAAATATGAGAAAGCAGATGTTTAAAATAGAAGCTCATCAAGTAAAATGTGCTTACATAAACCCAAGCAGCCCGTGTTGAAGCACTAGGTGGCACTGTTGATCCAGGGGAACGCTGGCTTTTTGCCTTTTGAGGGGAGAAAAGAACAAAACCATTGCAGCAGTGTTAATTATTTTGGGGTTTTATTATACCGTTTGTTTCTGGGTCAGTAATGCATTCCTACGTTTAATGGAACCATCTTTACCCAAATCAGGCTAAATCCATCGTTACGAGTCTGTGCGTGAGTTTTTACGCGCGCGCGCCCGCGCGTGTGTGTGTATGTGTGTGTGTTGCCTACATGTTTTTCTATCCCGCTGGGGACTTCAACCTGAATGCATACAGACTCATGGGCACTCGTGTCACCATGGGGACATAAATACCCCCATGAGGAAACAAGCTTATAAATCATAGGCTTCAGAATTATTATTATTATTTATTTTTTGTTGAAAATGTAAAAATGGAGAAAGTTTTCTGTGATGGGTATGTTTAGGGGTAGGGTTAGTGTAAGGGGATGGAATATACAATTTGTACAGTATAAACATCATTATGTCTATGGAGAGTCAACACAAAGATACAGTAAACCAGACGTGTGTGTGGTAAACGACAAAATGTTCCCACAAAGATGACAATATTTGTGGGGACATTTTTTGGTCCCCATGTGGAAAACAGCCTTTTTTTTTTTTTTGAAAATGTAAAAATGCAGAAAGTTTTCTTTGATGGGTAGGTTTAGGGTTAGTGCATGGGAAGTCCCCATAAAACATGAAAACACAACAAGTGTGTGTGTGTGTGTGCAGTGGTAGTTTATGTAAAGTTGTGTTGTGTTACGGTGGTTGACAGGCTATCTTTGAAATGGGAGATCCCTTAGATCAACGTTCACAGATGATCATGAGAGACAGTAAACCGCACCGTGAAACACATCCGCCTATCTCCGTGGGGTTCTGTGAGCCATATGCACCGTGAAAATCATATCTAATACAGCTGGCTCACACAGTGCTGCTGTCTGCCTCGAACATGATGCGCAACCCAATTAAAATCTGAAATAGTTCTGCTCTTATCTGGAAGACCGTAGACACGTGCCTCACATGGATCGAGAAACCCATCAAGACAGCTCCGTTAGAAGAAACACACAAGGTTTTCTTCAACCCAGTACAGATACAATTATAGTGATGTCACGATACAAGCAACTGCATTTCTGGTACTTCAGAACAGCTTCTAGTGATGGAAATGAGCAGCACTATGGTTCTAATGGACTATTAGGCATTATGTAATGTCACAGCCTATTGTTAAAGGTGCATTCAGTGTACTGTACATACTGTTCATGGGGCGCTATAGCAGATATGACAGTCGTCTTGAACTGATGAGCATCGACATGGATCAGTCCTGATCAATAATAACCGGGGTTACTAAGAAGAGGTTAGTAATAATAATAATAATAATAATAATTTTTATTCATATAGTGCCTTTCCAACACCCAATGTCGCTTAACAAATGGGTTTAAGGAACAGAACCAAATAAACAGTAATACAGTGGTCACTAACAAAGTTAGGTTAGAGATACAAACAAAGAGATCTTCAAACGACTACTACAAGCAAATAAAGGAATACAAACCAATAACATATTTATAACAAGGTACAATTTACAGGCCGAGAGCTGAGGAGTAATATTCAGAGAAAATCATGTTTTTAAGAGGTTTTTGAAGGAAAGAAGGGATGCTTGACGGATGTCTTGAGGAAGAGCATGCCACAACCTGGGAGCCACAACACTAAAATACCTGCCACTACCAGACTAAACTTAGGAGTGACAATCCCACACTAGAAGATTGTAAGCCAGTGAAGGTAATAGAGGATTATAAGATTCATCATCCTGCTGACTAAGAGAGGATTGAAAACGAGAGATGTTACTTAAGTGGAAAAAAAGCTGTTTTTACCACTTCACCAATGTTTTCATTAAATGAAAGAATGGAAACAAGAATAACACCAATATTTCAAACTGTCATAAAAGGGCATTATCAAGTAACCATCCAAATTGACAAGTTTACCGGATAGTTTAGAAACAACAGATTTAGAGCCGATCAGTATTACCTCCGTCTTACCGGAGTTAAATTTAAGGTAATTTGCCTTCAGACACAGCTTAAGATCCTTGATGCAAGTTGTTAACGTAGGCGGAGGAAACACTGGGAGGTGTGCTAAAATAGATGTCATCAGCGTAACAGTGGAAGTTAAACCCATAGCTTTTAATTGTTTGTCCAATTGGTAACATTTAAATAGTAAAAAGGAGAGGGCCCAAGACGGAACCTTGAGGTACACCAGAAGTGATGGATTTGGTTGATGCTTTTTGTGACAGGGATACAACTAATTGTTGCCTCCCTATCAAATAGGAGGAAACCCAGACAAAGGCTATACCAATAATTTCTAATTGCTGAAAGCCGTGACAGAAGTATCTCATGACTAACAGTGTCAAAAGCTGAGCTGAGGTCTAACAGAAGGAGAGTGCTAAGAGCGCCATAATCAGAAGCTAGGAGGTTTCAGTACTGTGTAACAGTCGGAAGCCAGACTGTAAAGGCTCAGAGAGGTTATGTGCTGTTAAATAGGCCTGTAACTGGGAGGCAACAACTTTTTCTAATATCTTAGAGAGAAAAGAGAGTTTCGAAATAGGCCTGTAGCTACTTAGAGATGAAGGACCATGCTTTTTAAGAACAGGGGTGATAGAAGCAATCTTAAGCTTAGATGGTACAGTTCCAGAAGACAATAACATATTAATGAAATGAATGATGGGTAGTGACAAAGCAGTCAAGCAATTTTTCAGTAAAGAGGTAGGTGCAGGATCAAGAAGACTAGTAGAGGAATTAGACAGCCTGATTATCTCATCAACAACGTGCGGACAATAGAGTCAAAACTAGGTAGGCTAGGTAAAGTATTTGGTTGGTCATGTGATCGCATGGCTGCTCCCATGAGGTGGTCCACAGTAAAACCTTAATCAGGCTATGGATTTGACTTCATCTCACCTGTGAGTAGATATGATTTTAAACAAATGTAAGATCTTTTTGAGAGCTACGCAACTACCACTTTGATGCTTCAAAAAGTTCATAAAGAGATCGTAAAAATAATCCATACACTGTAAAAAAATGAATCATGGGTCTTGTAATTTTCATTAAAAAAATGAAGGTGATAATTAAAAATATTGTGTATATTTTATTGAGAAAATTGTGGTTCAGTGTTGTATAGAACATATTGAGAACATTTCACTAGTAAAACCAAGAGATACATTTTCCTAGATTTTTTTCAGGAAACATACACACATTTTTGAGGATTGAATTGAGGAACCGATTAAGCTTATAAAATCAAGGAAAAAGGGCTACCAATTTATTTGAAGAGAATTAGCTCAATTATGCGGTTTTATTTAGAGACACCATTGTTAATTCCCAGCATGCTTTGCCCATGGCTGGTAATGGAGAGGAAATATTGAAATTAAGTGTTATTTTATGTGTTTTTGAATAAAGGGAAACATCTGTTAATGTTTAATGTTCAGTTATGTTTGACATTTGAAAGAGTTTCTATTATGTTGAAGTTCGAAGTAGTATGTTGATCGTTACCATTGTGCAGGAGAGTAGGGCTTATAGTAAGGTTGTGAATAACTGCGTTGATATTTTGAATCATGTTGCTTTGCTCGATGAGCAAATTCTTTGTTATAATGCTAATGCAGTGACAAGTTTGGTTATGTGCTGTGCTAGTGGCATACAGTCTTTTAATAATGCAATATAACTCAAAGTAAAATATAAACAGGTTATTTCCATTCACTGTAACTCACACACTTTTAAGCGTCAACTTAAAATAAAAAAGCATATTTCACTAAAAATATTAAGTTCATTGTATCGTAGACTAAATAATTAAGGGAATTTTACATGATTTATTCAAGTAGATTCTATGAAAGAAATCAAGCCTTAACTACTCAAAAATATTATGTGTAATATTGTTACCATATTTTTTTTTAAATTAAATAGCAGTAACATTTTTTACAGTGTGTGAATTGAAAAGTTTAGTCAAAATGTCAGGTTCAGTTGAGCTTCTCTTTGTGTTTGCTGATCAATGTTTAAATGTGAATAAAAGTTAAAATTAAATTCAATATGTTCATCATATCAAGTGATCTTCAGAAAATTCAGACTATTATTGGAGTAGATTTTACAAGAAAATACCATTTCAGTCTTTCCACTTTCACATTTAACTCAATGTATTACTTGCCGTTTCTTCAAAATTATTTGTGAATTTCACTAGCAATTCCTCAGTTAAAATTGTTTCTTCATTTTTTTTATTAGTGGTCCATTTCTCAGATTTGAAAGGTGAGACATATTTAAGTACAGACAATGTATTGCAAACATCGACCAACTTATAAAAAACCTCCTTGAAGATGAATCTTTCCAGAAAAGTCTAGATATCATTGTATTGACTTCAGAGCATCAACAGTACAACCTCCTGTACGATGCTGTACAAATTTGAGGTGATGTTTACAAGTTATGGTCATCAAATTTAGAAACAAATCAAGCCATTAAGTAAGGATAGCCATGCTATTTTATGTCATCAACACATAGGTTAATATGACAAACATGTACCGCCATAAGCATGTGTATGTCATCTTTTCTGATACTATATGACACCTTGATGATGCTCAAGGCTGGTCACTGGACCCAGTTCTTACTTCGCCATAATCAAGAAGCGATTTGGACCTTTATGTCAGCTTCTGTTTGTCATTTATGGTTTTTCTGTCAATGAATACATATAGCATGATACAAAGGGGCTGAACTGTTTAATATGCCTCATAGTTTTGCATATAATTTACTTTGTATTAAAGGTGTATTTTAAAAAGAAAGTGTACATGTCTAATATATTAGTGAATATATAATTAAACTGTAAGTTAATGACAGGGTTATAATTAAATGAATCACTGATAGATTGATTGAATCACTTTGTGAGTTAATGAGTGAGCGAATCTGTGAGTCTTTTTTCCCACATTTCTCTCGTCTTGTTTGCTATTTTGGTGTGTTACAATGCATTCTGGGATTTCATATATTGTGAAGGATGTAATGCTGCATACATTATATCTAAGAAAGCAACACAATTATGCTGCCTACCTTTTGGCACAGCATTTATGTCAGTAGTGTATGATGCCTCGAGTCAATAAAGAAATCGATGAGTCAGTGATTGAATCAGTGTGTGAATGAGCGAGTCAGGATATCTGTGCAAGAAACTCTCTGCACAGTTTATTCAAATAGAGTTTGAAATAAGAATGTTGCAAATGAACGACAATACACATAAAATGTGTTTAAATGTTATTAATGACACTTAACTTTTATTTATGCTTTTCTGTATTTCTATATTCTGCTGCAATGCTGTCTGGGATTGCTGATATAGGTAATGTTTCGATAGGCAATGCAACTTTTTGAACCTTTTTTCATTTTTTCCAAGTAAAATCTATTAAATGTTGCATATCCTCACACGTTATATGATTATATTTTATGTAAACAATTTTGTTTCTTCTTATTTCATTCTGTTATTTAGTTGATGATTGTATATATATAGGACAGGTGGCTATGTGGCTTTACCACCTTACTTATCAGTACTTTTTTTAGGTTCCAATATGCTATATCGGAATACCTGAAATATTATCAACACAATATTTTACTATATATTTCTGGCAACCACTGCTGCCGTATTTTTTTTTTTTTTTATGTACTCAGTGAGTGAGTGAATGAGTGGCTCTGTGAGGTTTTGAGTGAGGAGGTGAAAACAGGAGAGAGCAAGCAGGAGAACATTTTTCACTAATTGCCTTTGGGCATCCATTGCCTACTGTCAGCTTCCAGGTAAAGCTGGTGAAACATTTAGTTGTAGAGAAAGGAGAGTGAGAGGGAAGAAATAAAACAAAAAAAATAAATGCAGTGAATCTCATAGACATTTGCCATGGCGGTTCATCATGCTAGACATAGCAAACCATTCGTCCTGCCTGTTGACGATCACCTGACAGTCTGTGAGAATGGCATGTTCACCTTTCACAATACAACAGCCATACATTTGTTATGCCCCTGGCTATATTCAATGGCAAATAGCCAATATGATGGTGCATGAGGGAAATCGCTTTCTTTTTTTCATGTAATAAACCCTTTATCAGAGTGTCCCAGACAGGAACAAGCATTTTGTGTCCAGTCAACCTAAATAAAAAGATCCAATATTCTAGAGTTATTACTGTAATCCCTTGATCTCTCTCTCTCTCTCTCTCTCTCTCTCTCTCTCTCTCTCTCTCTCTCTCTCTCTCTCTGAATAGTCACAATGATATTAATTTTATGGTTTAACAATGACCATGTGGCTTATATTTATATATATATATATATATATATATATATATATATATATATATACTATGCATATATGAAAAGCACTGCACTCTTTTTCAATGTTCGTCATGGCACATAACAGGGTATATTTCAATGAAAATATGAACGCCCACACAATGTGCTGGAGAATTTGGCTCTTTCACACTGTACGTGTTATTTTTTTCTGCTATTGCGTCAAATCTGTGAGTTTATCTTTTCTGGTGTCCATCATGCTGTCTGTTGTGTGACAGCCAGCCATTTCACATGCTCCACGCGGCCATGATGTTATTTACCAGAGCTTTCCCAGGTAGGCAGCAGTTTAGCAACATCAGCACAACCCGGTTTAGCCCCCAACTATCTTTCGTGCTGGGTTTTTGAGAATGTTTCTTTCGAAGAATTAGTCAAATCGGGTTGAAATGACCAGCCGAGAACCTGTCTCTCCCATTAACGAAATGGTGAAACGGAGGCTTGTACAAGAGTCACGTGAATAATTAGTTCCCATTACGGGCCGGTGGTGAGCCTTCAGAGGCAGCGTGTGAGGATAAAATGTCAGCTCTTACTCACTTTGGGGTCACACTTCAAATGCAGACAACCCTCCCCTCCTGCACCGTGGCATTAGAGGAGACAGGTGCCAGGAAAGATCAGGGGGACGTGGTCCGGTGACCAGTCTGTACCTGGAGATCAGTATGACTCAATGTCTGGGCCGGGGCAAAACGAGCCGCTTGGTTGAGTACGAGCTCGGGGATTAAGCATAAAAAAAGGAAGGAGATGCTGGGGAGAATGTCCATGGTTTTAAATGCAGACTGTGACATAAAGCAATTGCATTTCATAAATTTAGTGGTTGAGTATTATTAAAACTCAACAGCTGTCTTATTCTTTCATTTTTAAAAGACTCAAATTGCCTCTTTTTGTCCATTTATCTGAACTTACAAGCCAATCAAATTCATGCTCCAGGCTAAACTTTTATAACTTTTAACTTGTTCATTATAGATGATCCTGAAGATTCTTAACTTGACTCAAGTGTGAAAAGGGTTTGATATATTTGAATTTCAAACGGCCCTTAAATCAGGGGCCTTTTTACTCAACACCATTTTCAACTAAAAACAGAAACGGCTTTTACGTTCATTTACACGACAACGGCTTTTTGAGGTCCTGACAATGACAATGAGACACTTTTGAAAACAGGTTTTAAAGTGCAAGGTTTTGAAAACAACACCATTATTGTCTATAATAATAATACAGCGGTTTTAATCACAGGATCCGTGTGAAAGGGGATCGTTTTGTCAAAACTGCAAAGGGTAACATTTTCTGTTTTTAGTACATTGTTGTCCTCAGTCACTACTGAACATAATTGTCAGTATAGCACAATTACCTATCTCAAAATCAGTTTTGTAATTGCAAAACACTAAATTGTTTGTCTTTGATTGAATTAAATATACGGATGAATCTAAAAAATAAAATAAAAAACACGTCCGGGTTACTTTCGACCCCAACACCAAAATGTCTTCTTATTTTTGCATTAAGATTAAGATTTTTTTTTATTTTTTTATTTACAGTTTTTCCCAATGGCAATTCTTATAACTGTAATGTTACATTACTACGTTGCATTTAAAAAATATATTGTCATGCAATAATTAGTTTGTATTTAAGTTTACATAATTGCATGTCAGCAAAACAAATGCTACCATTACTCTAAATACTTACAATTTAATTATTGTATATCAATATATTTTCAACAATCCAGCATTGAGAATATTTATTTATTATATGATTATTTTACTTTTTCAATTTTTAGTTTGTTATTTTTAACAAAAAATGTTGCAAACAATCTTAATGGTAAAAAAAATAGGCTTATGCAACTTATTGTTCATTTATTGATTTTTTTTAGGATTAAAAATTTAACCCTGACATGATCTTGACAAGCTTTTTTAATCATTTTGTATGTAGTTTAAATGCATTAAGTTCCTCCTTTTAAATCAAAGAAATAAATATATAATGACATGATACATCTGTGTTCATCAAGCCGTTAGCTGTCATGCTGAGCGAAAAAAGCTTTTTATCCCTTGAGTATTTTATCCAGCACTGTTTGTAATTGCAAATATTATGGAAGCTGGGCAGCAACAAAAAATAAAAAAATAAAACAACAACACATCCACATCAGTTACACCAAGATTTTTGGGTCTAAGTGGCCCCTAGTAGTTCGTCCAGACCCCCCTCTGCGTTTTCTCTTCCATATCCTTTTTTTTTTTTTTACTTCCCTCCCACCTGAAAATGTCAGTGAGGTAATCTGCACGTCCTCATTCAGCTTGGCGTTAACTGGAATCAAGTGTGACTGCTGGAGGATGAGGCCAGTGTTGCGGAAAACTCCCAGCAGCCCCTGCTCTCCGCTCTGCCAACAGGTAACTCACTAATGGGGTAAGTTTTACCAAACCGCTGGGCTGTGAAGGGCCACGCTCTCCTTGGGGCTAAGCCTCCTGACACACACAAACAGAGGCGGTCGACACAGAGGGCTGTCTGAATTGATGAGCAGGACAAACACCCAAACAGGACACATTGGCTTGCCCTCTACATGGGCAAACAAGAGTGCTGGCTGTGTGCACAACCATGCTTACATTAGCAATGCTATAGGGGAAATGTGGAGGAAGTGCATTCTCTGATGAACAGCTATGTATATGCCATTGTTACTGTAAATGTCCACCAAATTACCACTATTATTTTTTTTTCTGTTTTGAAACTGTGTTGTTGATGTTAGCCAACACTGTCTTTTAAAAATTACAAATGTCTAGCGGTCATCCAGAACAGCCTAGTAATAGCAGCACTGTGGCAACCACGCAAAACGTCTAGGTTACGACTGTAACCTCTGTTCCCTGAGAACAGGAAATGAAACACTGCGTCGATGACGCTTTGGGGAACGCCTCAGGCGTGACAAGTGTCTGAACTCACAATCAAATCACGGCAATCATATTGACCGGCGACAGCTCGTGAATCATTAGCGTGAATGATTAACGTGCGACCTGGAAGTATTTAAGGGTGCCTTGCAAACATGACAATCACCTTATCGTCTGAAGGGACTGTTTGGTAGGCAGGCCCCAAGGCATGGCGAAAGATGCAGTGTCTCGTTCCCTGTTCTCAGGGAACATAGGTTACAGTTGTAACCTAGACATTCCCTTTTGAAAGAGAACTCGCACTGCGTCGATGAAGCTTTGGGGAGCGATATACCAACGCCACCATGCTAAGGGGAGTGCCTGCCATAGGCAGTGACAACTGTCAGAACTGGCAAGTTCCAATGAAATCCCAGAACCACTCACCCTCAGGTCACACTGAGCTTTCAGTGACAGCATTCCCAATGGTCATAGCCCAAGCTATATGCTTCACAGGAAAACCTCCATAAACTTTGTTTGATGAGAGGCCTACCTGGGCCTGCTCAAGGGCCTAGGACCAAAGCTTCAAATTAGAAGGGGTCCCTTCTAGGGAATGTGGCTAGGGAACCCGAAAGAACAACAGCCAGTCACTATTCAGGGGAACGTACTACCCGAAATGCCACCAGGACGGCCTGACCTCGTGTCACTTACATTGGACACTTCAGTCTGGCCACTTCCTGTCTGTCTGAAGACAGAGCCTCTGGACACATGCCTTTAGGGAAGGCATCCAACCCGAGGGACTGCGAAGCTGGCAGTGAACCACTCGGCCCGGATCTCAGAGACGGGGTATCCCGGAGAGAGAGCATGACTCAGTATAGTGCTTACAACCCTTGCTAGCGAGGGGAGTTTCTCTGCTCGATCCACGGATCTACCCAGCGCTTATGTTTCAAAGCACTGAGGAGGCCTGAAAAGGCCTAAGGACTGATCTAACTGGGAGGCTTCACGAGATGCCTACGACCGTCTGACCAGACTCAGGAGACTGAGTACTCATAGTGACCTTCAGTGAGGGGAGCACATGACCTGCCTGGTAGGCAAACCAGTCTGTAGGCAAGATTGAGGTTCCAGGAGGGAACCAGTAGCAGAAAGTGAACACTTTAGTCGTGCTAGGGCGCAAGCTCACCTTCAGAAGCTGCCTGCTAAGGCCAGCTGAACTGATAGCAGAGCGGCCACAGTTCCCAGAACCCAGTATCCCTGGGAAAGCCACTCATAGGAAGGCTTGGTGAGGCCTACTACCTGATAGCCAGTCAGGCTAGCTGTCCAGTTGCCCGTACTTGGGAACTCGCCTTCCGGGAAGCGTGTTGCAGCCTACTACCAGTGTCAGTTCCCGAGCGGCCTGCTAAGGCCAGCTGTCCAGTCCTGGGGCTCGGTCTCGGGGCGGCCTGTTAAGGCCAACCGCCTGAAAGTATCTTAGGTAAGAAACTGACTACCATGGACAGTAAGGTTGGGGACTGAGCTACACGGTGGCCTGATAAGGCCAACCGTCTGACAGTGGTCAATCCTATCTAGCTGGGGACTCGCCATCAGCGAGGCCTGGTTGGGCCTACTAGCTGATAGCCAGTCTATTCTGCTACAAGCATATAACGATAGGAACCATCCTACTACCAACACAAATATTGAGGCCACCCACATGAGGCTTAAATAAGGCTAGATACCTGGTCGCAGCTTTAATGTATGTCCCACAACGTTAGGACTCCCTTCCGTGGAGGCCTGTTTAAGGTCGACTACCCATCAGTGAGTCTACTGCCCGGACCACTAAGGCCAACCACATGAGTTAAGCTGGCCTACAGCGCCTTCTTGGGGGCTGCCCAGTCAAGGAGGCCTACTACCGAACAGCGCAGCCTTCGTTGGCAGATAAGCTGTTTACACAGTGCCTACAGCATCCTGGTGCCTAAACACATTGCCCATGGCTGTGTACTCAGCAAAAGCGTAACACCCTTTAAGCAAGGGGAGTACAACATACGCCACACTGCCTCAGTGGAAGCCCCAGATTGAGGGGCCAACCATCTATACACATGGGTGTCAGCTCATGGCAATGCTCTGGCTTCAAGGGAGCGTAATTCAAAGAGCAAAAGACGGCTTAACCCTGCCCGAAAAGACCCATTGTACTGGGGAGCCCTTACTGGAGGCCTAACCCTAGATCTTTAACAATCATGCCTCTACTGCCAACCTGCAATACTCTTAGCACCACCGAATGCAGAGAAGGGGACGGCCCTTGGCCGAACGAATCCCATTATGGGAGGAGGCTGTCATCTAAGGATGCTAAAAAGGCTTACGCTCACGTAGTGAACAGCCAGAGGCAGAAATGCTTCAGCAGAACGCCTCCACTATCCCTAGTATAGCCTAGGCCAGCTTTTGAGGCAGCCCTGGTGAGGGCCAGCCTATAAGCATAGATCTACCTGAGGCTTGGAGGAGCACTAGGAAAATGGCAGATGGACCCGGGGGCCGGGCATACAATCTATCTGAAGCTCCAGCGTCAGTCTCTAGAGAAAAATCTAATATACTCTCAAATAAAAGTATTATTACTAAGAGAGGAGACAAACTACTCTACCCTGAGTTGGCTAATAGCCATAGGGCTAAGACAAATGTGCTTAGAGAATAAACCAAGCGGCTTAGTGCTCCGCTAACATTCCAGTAGTAATGAGCGGCGGCCTCAAAAAAGCACTCATAATGAGAGGAAGCCTACGCTGTTAACATAGTTCAGGGTTGGAGCTCTCAGTGTCGATGCCCGCCCAGACGCGAGATAGTTTGCAAACGTCTCGTCAATGGGCGGCATCGACACATACCCATGTTCCCCTATCCCCTCAACATCAGCGAAACTAGCTCACTGATGTTGATGGATACAGGCGGAATATGGGTTCTTCCATGCCTTCTCGATCTCTGTATGAAGATCTGGATGGAATGGAAGGCTCACCCGAGCTGGTGGTCTATGGCCGGGGAGAAAACGATCGTCAAGCCTTCTGCGAGCGATCTCTCCCCTATCGCGCTGCCATGGCAACTGCAGCCTGACCGCATTGCGATCCATAACATCCACTAGCTCAGCATACACCGGGCAGAGTGGCTGAGAGGGTTCAGCATGAATATCATCACCGTCGTCAGCCATCACCTGCTGATCCAGCAGAGTACTCGCTGCTGGGCTAAGAGGAGGAGAGAAATCCTCCACCTGCAGCTCCCCCTTGTCAGCCGCCAGATCGTCTGAGAGGGATACGCACAGCTCATGTGTCACCCGGCGTCAAGTATCTTGGGCACAGGTCTGCACACTTCTGGAAGCATTGTATTGCTTTCTCTGTGCATTTCATTTTTCTTACCGTAACTGAAGCGCTTTCAGACAGAACAGTCCCTGAAGACGAAAATATGCTTGTCATGTTTGCAAGGCGCCCTTTTATACTTCCAGGTCACACGTTAATCATTCACGCTAATGATTCACAGGCTGTCACCGGTCAATATGATTGCCTTGGTTTAATAGTGATTTCAGAAACCTGAGGCGTTCCCCAAAGTGTCATCAACGCAGTGCGAGTTCCCTTTCGAAAGGGAATACCCATTGTGGCACAAAGTTTTGCACAGTAATGCCCTAGTCACTCCTCCTTTAATTTTAATTTATTTTTGTCTCCACAATATCTGTAGTAACTATGGTAATATGGTAGAAACCATGGTTACCATGGAATTTTATTTTTATTTTTAATTATTTTAAGGGACAGGCAAAAACAAACCCTGTGACACACAACAATGTGTTTTTCTCTGCATATACTGTATATACGGCTATGGAGCTTTGTGTGTTTGATTTATTGATGTGTAATCATGTAATTGAAAGGGGTTACTTTTAAATATGACATTTCCTCTGTGCTCTTCTATGCTTTTAGTGTATCTACATTAGATGGGTCAAGTCCACTCAGTCTCCCACTGTACTGATGCATGCCGTTGCATTCACGATTACGGCCCCATGTCGTTTGCTCAATTAGCCTGCCTGCGAACTCTCTTTCTATTTGTCAGGCGATAATGTGAATGAGAGCCACCTTCAGATAACCTCTGCTGAAATACTGTTTACACTTCATGGCAGCTGCACTGTCTTGCCTGCAAATCCACAAGTCTCAATGCAATGGATGAAGACTGCAGTTTTCCACTTCAGCAAATGCATAGAACATAAGTGCAGGATTCTGTCATAGCCTAAAACATCTTTTGTAGTGACTAAAAGAAAGCCATTTAGGGCTGTGCTGTTCTTTCATTTTTGATGAAATCTGAAATTCATTATCCAGGGAGGTCTCATAAGGGAAACGGTTCTGTAGTGACTTTTATCACGCATATCACTTTTGTGACTTTATTGTTTCTAATATACCTACACATATTGTTTATTATATTATTCAATATTTTTATACGCTTTCCATGCAGTTTTTTTGTATTTCTATATAGTATCCATCTTCCTAGTGTTATTCCTGCTCATTTGCAGGGTCTGCTTCACACACACATTTGATTTGGCACAGGTTTTAAGTCGGATGTATGTATATACTATATATACACACAAAGTTCTGTCATGAAATTCTAGATGCCGCAGGCTGATAGGTCCTTAACTCAATCTGCAATCACATCATTATCTATAGGTCACAGCTGATTGGTTCCTGCTGTATCAGCCAATTAGCTCACTGCTCAACCTTTAAATACTTGGTCAGCGTTTGCTGTAGCAGTTCAGCGCGCTTTCAGAAACTCTCCACCTTCCCCAGCTCCACCTGTATAGATCTGCAACAGGTAATTCATGTATACTATATTATTTTACAGCAGCATTTCATGTGTATTGGCAGTAAGTCCCTCATACTTGCTCTGCAGCAGCAGCATAGCAGATATATTCTGCCAAGACCAAACGTACTGTCTCAACATTGTCATATCCATTACCACGCCAAACACTCAGAGAGTTGTCATGACATAAATATATTACAAGTATTTTGTAGATTTATGAATGTTTTGTGGGTGAAACAAAGACAATTTGGTATAAATGATGATTGGACTTTCATTTTAACAGTGAAAATTGCGACAAGACGTCATACTTAATAAAACAGGCTGTAGGTCCTAAAATGGTGTAATATCTAATTTGTATTCGCTACCACTAGATGGCAGACATGTAATACTTCGATTCAAGATCAAAATGACGTCATGTTCCTATTCAAAGTGTTGGAGGAAACAGTAGAACAAGTGAGCGATCGTGACATTGATGCGGATGCAGTTCAGTTCAGAGCGTCTGAGGAAATTGTGAGATTTGTGAGAGAAAATCGTCAAATGGCTAATAAAAACTTGTACTGTGAGGATGTGTTGCAAATGTTATTCGCCGATTCTGACTCTGAAGGGGAATATTTGCCTTTTGTAAATGACGATCGGCCGTCTAATAATTGCGCTTCTCCCGGTACATCTTTGCCGTGCAATGGTGCCGCCCGCGCCTCTCCCGGTACAACTTTGCCGCGTGCGCTTCTCCTGGTACATCTTTGATGCGCAATGGTGCCGCGCGCGCTTCTCTCGGTACATCTTTGACGCGCAATGGTGCCGCGCGCGCTTCTCGCGGTACATCTTTGCCGTGCAAGGCGTGTTCACCACGCACAAACAAATCATTTTGACCATTTGCCCAATGGGGATAGGGGTGGCAGGGGTGGACGTGATCTTTTCCTGAATATTACTGATGAACTGATAAAAAATGAGGCTACTGTTCACATGTGTTTTACTACTAATGTATTGTAATATAGTAATAATTTAGTACTTTCTCCTATTTTATTGTTGGTTTCCTCTTTTCCGATCATTTGGAATGAAGATAAAAAAAGAAAAGAAAAAAAAGCATGTAAATAAATTCCAACATCAATTCAATATCTACTATTTCCTGAATATTACTGATGAACTGATCAAAAAGTAGGCTACTGTTCATATGCGTTTTACTACTATATAGTATAGTAATAATTTAGTACTTTCTCCTGTTATTGTTGGTTTCCTCTTTTCTCATCATTTGGAATGAGGATAAAAAAAATAAAACATGCAAATAAGTTCAAACATCAGTTCAATATCTACTATTTCCTGAATATTATGAAATTCAAGAGGGCCGCCCCCTTATGGCGTCATAATATGCAAATTAGATGAGTATATTTACACCCCACATAAACTTTCAGTCATCCCCAACATTTTTCTAATTTACAGTAGATCTCTATCTTTAAACCCTTTCAAGCCACAAGCTTTTGAAATGTTGATGTCAAAATCCAGCATTTTTTCAAAAAAAACCTTGGCGCCTAAAGAGCGAGTTTTTCCTCGGACCAACTACTGTTATTAGACATTTTTGTGGTGCAGAATAAAATCACCAGAGTAATGTTTCCTTATGAAAGTTTGTTGTAATGTCTTTACTAAGAAAGTTTTTAGCTGATGTTGCTTTTGGGAATAAAAAAATAAAAAAAACATGATTGCAAGTTTCCTTTTGGTTTCTCTAACAGTAGCGGCTCCTGGCAGTAAATGTAGCTATAGGGCAGATTGTGGGTCTTAGCGCCAGTTTATGATAAACATTGTGTAAGCTTTATATTCTAATCGCTGAACTCATCAGACACACTTTGGCAGAGTTCTAATCTCCTTGTGTTATTCAGCCTGAGGTTGGCGCTCTAATGATGATTGACCAAAGGCGTTTGACAGACACAAAACGAACGCAGAATGGCGCAATAGAATTGCCTTAATCTGTAGTATTTATTCACTGCCTCAGAATGTTGCAAATTGTGTAGGGATTCCAGTGAGGAAAACAAAGTCATGTCTATTCTCAGAACAAACAAAGCAAACCCAACAGAACTTCTGTATATAGAGGCTATTGACATGAGGACGTTTAATCTGATGGGATTTTTTACTTATATATACCATAATGGCTCTCAACCAGAGTGCACTGCAGATCCATTTTTCACCACAGATTTACATTGTAAATTTGTGGGCCGCTGTAGAGCTAGGGAGGGCTCTGAGACATGCCTGCCAAATCTATGCGCTACATTTGAATATATCCTGGTCATTTTACAAAATAAAATGGTCTGAAAAATATTTGTTGGAGAATGTTGAATACATTTATTATTAATTCAGTGTATGTAGAGGTTTGGATGAATGTCGGGGCTGGTCTCTATAAGCTTCCTTCATCTGTCATGGTTGAGGGGTTGAAACCTCTAGGAAAAAAATAAAAATGAAGCATGTACTCTGTACCGTCTATTGTCTTTAACAAGGAGTAGTTGGGCCTTATCAGGGCTAACAGACGCTAACGAAGCCGTCATGTCGATGTGAAAGCGACAGGCCTTTCCCACAGTGCTAAATGACAGGCCTGTCGCACTGCCTGCATCACAGCTGCCCTTTTTCTCTCTAACCAGGTACACTCAACCGCAGTGTTAAACAAGGACAGTCTGACAGACAATAAAATTTAAAAGCAGAGTTATAGATTTTCCTCCGCTTCAGCAACATGTTTTTAGCCTTGTAGTGAACAGTTGCTGTGGCGGTGTTTGCTTGTATGACTGTACTCAGATGATTTTAAGTGGAAGTCACAGCTTGTTAGAGAACAGGTCGCTGGAGTTTGATTCCACTCCAATACATGCATAGTGCGATCTTATGTGGATCATTAATCAAAAAAATTGCTGTTCAGCTATGAGAACTTGAGACTGGACAGGTAGAAACAAATTGTTCAGGATGGTAAAAAATGGCTGGAATAATAATTAGGCATTGAACAGCATAGCTAGCAGCTCAGCAATTTGTTTTAAAAATGCAGATCTCAAAATGACAGAATATAGATCTGAGAATATGCAGCTGATGCCATACAATCCCTTCTCTCTCAATTTGCAATATTCTCATCACGACAATTATGTGAGGTACTAAAGTATATATACAATATATTATGTCCCCTTAAAGGGGAACTATTATGCAAAATTCACTTTTATAAGGTGTTTGAACACAGATGTGTGTCCACAGTGTGTGTGTAAACAACCAGCCTATAATGGTAAAAATCCACCCACTCCTTTTTTATAATCCCCATAAATCATAAACTATCTCTCCAAATGAGCAGTTCCAGATTTCCCCTTACTCTTACCATTTTTTTTTTTTTTTTGTGTGTGTGCGATTAAAAAAAAGAAAGGAAAAAACACCTTACAAATGTTTGTGTTATTGGATGTACCAATGAACATAAGAGTCTCCAGAGACTCCTGGCATCTGAGCCACTGAGGACACTGTGGTTGAATTTCATCCTTCGTTCAAGGAAATGTGCCGAAGAAACTGATCTATATATATATATGTGTGTGTGTGCAAATCATGGTATGCCGGACTGCTTCATAAACGAGGGTCAGTTCAACACTGGATTTGCACAAAAGTTTTTTTCTGAAAGATTTTTAGATTAACATGCTAGTCGATGAGTTGAATCAACAACTACATATATTTATCCACAAACCATTTAGAAACGTCCAGTTGCATTCTAAAAGTTGTAACTTCTTCCTGAGTCTCTCCATCAGTGTCTGACGCTGGTTTGAACATGTAAGGCTGAACACACTACTGACAATTTCGGAGATTTGTGCTGCGTGAGATTCTCCAGTTTTGTTGTTGCCGGAGTATCTGAAGCATGAGCTGTAAAGGCTCTGGGAAGGTGGCGGGTGCAGCAGAGCATTTGTATTTAAAGGGACACACAAAAAAAAATAGCTTGTTTATGCTCACACCCGAATAGGGGCAAATTTGACAAGCTATAATGAATGATCTGTGGGATATTTTGATCTGAAACACATTCTGGGGGCACCAGATACTTATACATCTTTATGAAAAGGGGCATAATAGGTCCCCTTTAATGTGCCCCTGTAAATGATTTTATGAAATATTATTAAATATTGTATTATTAAATAAAAAAAAAAATTAGTTATAACCCTGCAGGGAAAAAACAAAACACACAGCTAAAACCAGCCTAAGCTGGTTGGCTGGTCTCAACGGGTTTAATCTTGAAAATTGTCCAAAACTCCTCTAAAACCAGTCTGCAGACCTGGGGTGTGTTTCCAAAAGCATTACAACTATGGCCACAAGTTCTGTTGAATTGTGTTCAACTTGAGTCCATTTAGCTAGCTTCCGGAAATGCACCCCAGGCTGGGAAACACATGGATGCCTAATTGTAGCTGTTTTTTTTTTTTGTGTGTTTTTTTTTTTTGTGTGTTTTTTTTAAATACAAAACCATTTTTAGTTGACTACTTTTTATAGTTTTATGTAACTTAAGCCAAATCTGAAGAAAATGTTATCCTTTCGACTTGTGTGGGTGGTAGCTGGGGTGTTGCATTGCAGTTGTTAAGGTGTTGCTAGGGTTTTCTGGTTGGTTACTTACTGGTTAAGATAAAAAAGCTCACCAAGTACAAAATGTTGTACCATTTTTCTGCAGTTTACCATTTTGTGCTAAGTATATTTTCTTTGAAGCACAAACTGTGTGGATGCGTTATACATTCCAAAGGTCAATATTTAGGGTTAAGGATTTGTTGAAATTGACATAACACCAGCCTCCATTATAAGTTTGTCTGGAATCACTTGAGCTGGTGTTGCACTCCCATAAGATTACCTTGTTGAAAGCATATCAGCAACAAACCCATTGTCAAACGGACACTGCAGGTGGTTGCATCTCATTCACTGGCTCCCTGTAGATCTTCTCATCTCCATTTCAGATGCATCCTACTGTGGAGAAGTGATGTAAGAACTGAGCAATGCAGATGGCATGAAACAGTGTTAAAATGGAAGTATGCCATGTTAAAGGTGACTGAAAGGGGCCAAGCTGGATCTCAGAGGTGGATACTCATCATGTTGTTGAAATATCTGCTAGTCCTGCCAATCAGTAAACTAGTTTATGTTCCAAGACATTGTGAAATGCATGCACCTGTATCGCCTTGAGGTTGCTTTCAAGTTGAAGTGAAAGGACGCCAATGATCCTGACTGCTGTGCCAACCTTGTCCAGGTGGGAATACGATGAGTGGAATATGCAGATGAGACGGTTTTCCACAGATTTGCAACGGATTTGAGACGGATTTGCAAGGCAAGATGAAGGTCCATATGCTTAGCTATATAATCAAGTCTGTAATTCAAAGCAAAATCCTGTTCTTAATTAAAGGGATAGTGCACCCAAAAATATTTACACCACAGTTTTTTTTCCCCCCAGTCTAGTGACGTTCTAGATGTTAGACTGCTTGCCATTTTGAAATATAACTGAAAGTGGCTATAGTTGACGGTCGCCATTGACTTCCATAGAAGGAAAAAAACACTATGGAAGTCAATGGCTACCATCAACTGTTTGGTTACCAACGTTCTTCAAAGTATTTTCCTTTGTGTTCGAACACAATCCCTTTTAGAATGGTTGTTTTCAATGAATGTGTATTTAATATGAGTTTATTTTGTCTTGTGGATGTGTTTGCTGACATATCTTTTGAGGGCATCTTTTCCCTATATTTTCCAATTAAAATATCCAAACATATTTTAAACAAGATAGATTTGCTCGCACAAAATATATTGAAGGCATAGTTCACCCAAAAATGAAACTTGTCATCATATACACACACTCATGTTGTTCTAAACCTGTAATTCAATAAGTCAAAGGCTTCAATGTTGTTTTGGACATCAGCATTCTTCATATTGTCCTTTGTGTTACACAATAAACTATACAGCATATGAGTTTGAAACACTGGTTGAGGTTTGCAAAATGACTGAATTACAGCACATTACAGTTAGAGGAGAACAGTTTTTCTAAAAAAAATAATAATTAGTGTACAAATTACATGTGTTCGTGAGTATGAATCATTACACAAGGACTCAGCCCCTTGCCTTTTATGCAAGGCATGTTTAATTTGATGCATGTATTAATTGCATTTAGAATCTCAATGTGTTCATTAATAAACTGTGAATGCGAAAAAGAAACTGAACGTAAAAAGAATGCAATTGGGGCATGAAGTAAGTGAATAAATGGAATAATAAAAAGCAAGTTCTTTTGACAGAATTAATATAAAAGCGCCTTTATTTAATTTTGAAACTGCGAGAAGCAAATTTGTCGCCTGCTGTGTGAAGAAAAACTCCATATAACACTACAGCAGGAATCATCACTGAATGAAAAATTGAACAAAGTCTAAAGCCGTCTTTTCTTTTGTGCGTGTGTGTGTGTCTAACCTGTTCCTCCCAAAAGAAAACAGAAATGAGGTTTGTATTCCCCCTCTTACGTATTTCTGATAGCAGTGAGTTATTTTATTGCTGACATGCGACGAGTCCAATATAAGCAATATTTTTCTTTAAGCCAATTCCAAAGAACACGTCTGTCACACCAAATGAAACCAATCATTCTCAATAACGCCTTCCACAGGTGTTTCGTTGAGGTACATTGACTTATACAAGAGAAAGCTGTTCTGTCTACATTTCTTCATTTGCAATCGGTGATCAGCCCTTCTAGAAGTATTATTCTGCGTATGTTTGGTACTGAGGTCATCCGTGTTATTGTGCTAGCGTGGGACGTGGCGATATGACACAAGTCAATATGGAGTTTCCTGTTCATCGGGTGAAGATTAGTAATAAGGAACAGTGTCTCTAAGCAAACCATTCATCATGATACATAGTTTGTAAAATCTGAAAGTGTGACTAGAGAGACATCATGTTTTTTTTTTAAGTGGGCCGACATGTCAGGATACGTTTTTTTATTTCTTCTATACACTGGGAATTCCTTTTAATACTATTGTGCAAACACAATTTTATTTATATTTGTGTTCTATGTTTTTGTATCTAATCCACATAAAAAAAAGAAAAAAGAAAAAAAAAACTAGGCCAGGACATTATTTCAGCCATGGGAAATGAGTTATGAGAGCTTGATGAAATTATCTTAGAAGCAAAGTCATTTCAGAGGTGGATTACTTTTGTGGACATGATTTGACTAAGGATTATGAAGGAAAATATTGTATTTTTTAACTGACATATTGTGCACTGAATTGTTTACAATCATCATGCACATTAACCCTTTCCCTGCCATTGACAGAATTTTCTGGCAGTCCATGTTTTCACTGTTATACAGTAGGGGGCGCTATTACACATCTTCTGAAATACAGAATCTCTGGATCCAAAAACAAGCTAAGAAGCAGAAACAAGTGATAGAATCATTCATGTGTTGCTAAAAAAATAAAGACTGCATGAAGCTAAAATAAAAAAGTTTGTTTTTGTTTGTTTAAAAGCAGAGGCTCTGTTCTTTTCTTTTTTTTCAGTAAAGACTGTTTCAGCCTCAAAGTTAAAAAAAAAAGGTATTACAGTAGTTATAAGTTTGTAATCCTCACCAAGGCTGCATTTATTTGACACTAATATATTGTGACATAGTATTACAATTAAAAACGACTGCTCTCTATTTGTAATATATTGTTAAAATGTAATTTATTCCTGTGATCAAAGCTCAATTTCAGCATCATTACTTCAGGCTTCAGTGTCACATGATCCTTCAGAAATAATTATAATATGCTGATTTGCTCCTCAAGAAACATTATTATTGTATGTTTACATTATTATTATTACCTTAAAATATTATTATTAAATAACATGATTATTATCAATGGTGAAAACAGTTGTGCAGCTTAACTTAATTTTTTGTGGAAATCATGATACATTTTTTTTTTTTCAGGTTTCTCAAACTTTTCAACAGTTGAATGTGTTCTTGCAGAATAAAAGTATTCATTTTAATAGTTGTTATGCATGTGTTTGTGACTATATATTGTTACTTCTGTTACTCTTTTTCTCATATTTGTGACTTTATTTCTCACAAAAACTGAGTGACTTTTAAAAAAAAATCTTTTTATAACTTTTATATTAAACTTCATTTCACAATTACTGTTTTTTTATTATTTATTTTTTACTCTGAGGCAGAAACAGACTTCCACATCTGCTATAACACCCACAAGTTGCCTGTTCCATGTCGTTAATGTTTCAATACGAGCCGCCAGACTTTTGCAGACAATTGCAACAAAAATAACTTCTCACATTCTCAAACGCTATACATTTCAACATTGCAGTAAAAAAGATTACCAGTTTATTAATAAGAAAATTCATTAAATCGAGCTTTTTTACACTTCAAACAGTTTAGTTCAGAATTTTAATACAATGCAGGCGAAGAGCAAATAAAAACAGGCGACTGACATACGCCTACATGAGAACACACAGAACGATATGCCCACACACTGGTGGGTCTGCACCACACTGCGTACTGTAGCAAACAGAGGTCTCTATTTAATGAACACAAAATCAGTAGCAGCTCCACACACTGTAGACTAACCACAGGCTCGGTGGCGTGGGAGTATGTGATGCAAAGATGCTTGCTTCCTGTAATTGATGAAGACAAGTGAGGATCTGAACTGACCACCAGAGATAGAGCTCAGATTAAGGCTTAATCTGGCTCAACTACAGGAGTTCCTGCAGAGAAAGAACAAGCATAATTGGAAGGGGAAATAATGTAATTGGCATGACCACAAACAAACGGCTCTCTTCCTTCTCAAGTTAAATTGGAGGAAAGGCTTTAAACATTGACATTTTCTCGTGCTGCCCAGGGCTCATTTGACGTCAGAGTTTGGTGCAAAAGTGGTTTTCTGACTTTGGTGCTCCTGAGAAAGCTTGGAAAGGTGATCATGTTTCAAGTTTGCGATTGGTTTAAAAACAAAAAGTCTCAACCCATTGAAGTGATGTATTCTTTCTCAGAGATTATTTTCTCTGAATCAGTTGCTTTCAAGGAGCATCTCACATAATTGGGATTTTTTTCACTGCACAAAATGTATTTTTAGAAAGCAATTTTGTCTTAGTTTTCCAATGAAAGCATTTAAAAATCCAGTAACACTTTAGTTTAGGGTCCAATTCTCACTAGTATCTTATAGCATGCATATTACTATGATATTGACTGTTTATTAGTACTTATAAAGCACATATTAATGCCTTATTATTTTTCTTGATAATATTCTACATACCCAATACCTAAACCCAGACAGCAACATAGTGTCGGCCCAGATCCGGCCCACATCTGGGCAGTGTGGAATCCACGTGTACCAAATGTGGGCCGGATCTGGGCAGACACTATGTTGCTGTCGGGGGGAACAACTATCTAACTATTAATGTGCAGTAATTAGGAGTTAATTGAGGGAAAAGTCATAGTTAATCAATAGTGAGAATTGGACCCTAAATTAAAGTATGGCCAAAACTCCTTGAAATAAGATTAATGTACAGTACTTGAGAAACTGCAAAATACATTCAAATACTGAGAATGTATCGTTTAAAAGTTTGAGGTGTGAGAGAAATGAATACTTTTTAATTCAGCAAGGACGCATCAAATTCATCAAAAGTGACAGTAAAACGTCTGCATTGTTACAGAATATTTATGCTTTTCAAATAAATGCTGTTCTTTAAGGTTGTGCTGTTTTGAATTTTCTATCAATCAAAGAATTCTGAAAATAAATGCAAAAGAAACAGCTGGTTTCAACATCGTTTTTAACAACATTATAATGATAATGACTGTTTCCTGAGCACCAAATCAACATATTAGAAAGATTTCAGAGGAATCATGTGACACTCGAGACTGATGAAGAATTACTGTTTTGACTGTATTTCCAACCCGTTCTCATCCCAAGGCGTCATATACTGACGCTTTTGCCAAAGCGTCTATATCCAACGCACATGGCACCCTTTAGCGTCAATATGAGACACAGATATATGGCGCCTCCTAGTGGTCTAATCCTAACACTACCCCAGACCTAAACCTACCCATAACCGAAGCGTGTTATACTGACGCTAAAGGGTCGGATGTAGACGCTTTGGCAAAAGCGTCAGTATATGACGCCTTGGGATGAGAATGCGTTGGTATTTCCATCCAATAAATAAAGGTGAGTATAAGAGATTATTTCAAAAACATTGTGAAAACAGTGACGCCATTGCACATGCGTATTTCGTGTTTAGTCTGTAGGCACGTAGTGTTTCTTTACAAAATGACATCGCCAACTACTGGCCTAGCAGAATACAGCGGTTTTTAATCGTTTACGCGGATCCATTTTAACAGGGACCGTTTTGACAACATTGTCGTCTGCACGTGAAAAATGCAAAGGAAAAATGTTTTTAGTACATCGTTGTCGTGTGAAAGTACCCTCAGACTAATAAACAAGAAAACTACAAACATGGCACTCTAAATAGGAAGTAACATAAAAGTCCAAACAAGACATGGAGAACATATAACAATTACAATAAGGTTCCTTAACTACATTGGTTGACATAAACTAACAAGGAAAACCTGTTTTGGTCCCAAACCGATGACTCAACAAGACAGCGTCTAAATTTCAAGAAATTCCAGGACAGCTAATCATCCTGTTCTACTCAGGTGCTTATAGAGAGTGAAATCATTGTAGGCCATGAATAGTTTGGATTGCTAGTCTAATTTTTTTTGGCAGTGCTGTGGAGCTTCAAGCTGTGCCGCGTTTGAGGAGCTACATGTATGATTCTGGCTTTTTGTAAAGCTCTATGCTCATTAAATGAAATCCCTGAACCACCTGCTTATTTTTATGTTGTTTTGCTTATTCAGAAGTTGTTTATTTCGCAGGCACATTAGGGCGAAATGTACTGTAAATTAAACATCGCCCATGCGAGAGGTCATTTGTTATCCACTTCAGGGCCCTTGGGATATAATGAGTCTGTAATGCTGCATTCACGCTGCGTCTTTTCTTCACAATGTGAGGTAAACGGCTTCCTTTTAGCATTTGTTACTAGACATGCATACATACACCGCACGACCACCCCTCCACCTAAACAAAACCCCCGTACGCACACATTTAAGAGCAAATGCTAATTATCTCAGCTGGCATCATGCAGTCCTGACCCTGTGAATATATGGCTTTTCTTCATTGTTTGTACTGTAGAAAATGTTTCATTGGTAGTTCAGGCTGGTGGGGAAAAGGAGGACTGCTGGTTAAGCTAGTTAGCATGCCTGATGGTAACACACATCCCAAAACACCTCCAGCAATGCTGGTCGTTTCATATTAACAAATATAAAATTTGTACATTGTGACCCACATTTGAAGCGGCTGGTGTGTTGCAGAGCAGAAAGTGTGAAGAGCTGTTGACTGAAGCATGAGACAAGCACAACTTTATTTTATTTTTTTTTAAGGTGCTGAGAGCGCATCTACTGCTTTATGCGTCGGTTGCTCTAACTTTTCAGCGCCAGGGCAATGGCTGACTTCCAATCGCCTAGCGAGCTCTGGCAGTGCTACAGACTGTGGAGGTGCTTAATACAAACTCAAACACACTGGAAAAGTCCCGCGGGCTCTCAAGGGTGAGACGCATGCTCACACTGGCACTGCCAACCAATTAGGAAATGACTCCCCAATCCTTAAACACAGCCTCTCAACAGGCAGGGATTTAGGGAAATGTGCTAACTGTGTGAGTGTGGAAAGTTTAATAAGTTTAGTTATTATATGCTCAACAGGATTGCAATGAAATGCTTTTTTTTCCTGAAAGATTTTGTGACATTTCTACTAGTGATGCGCGGGCCGACTCGTAACCCGCGGACCCCGGGTAAAAAAATTGTCACTTTATTTGCGGGGCGGGTTGGGGCGGGTCATTATAATTGTTTTTTTTTTAATCCATGTATGTTGCTTGCAATTTCCAGCCTATATTAAATATTTGGGAATATCTATTTCCGTATTTTATTAGGTTATTTGATAATACGAATGCCGTAGCAACTTAACTTGCGTGAGGTCCATAAACCTTTGGCGTCACGTGACACGTCACGAAAACGGCCAGCCACGACAACAACAACAACAACAACGGAGAAATAAAAGTAAAGATGGAAGACGAGGTGCGGGAGAAATTGAGGTCGGGAATTTACCTGATTAAATTGAAAAGAAAAATAAGGTTAGGCTGCTAAATCTAATGTTTGGGAGCTGTTCTCAGAAATAGTTGCAGCAGGAGACAACAGTAGCTAGATCGGCTACCTGAAGTGCAACTCAAACAGTAGCGCCACAAAACGGGCACTTCCAGCATGTCAAGACATATTTGTGGGGGGTCTAAAAAAAAAAAAAAAATGGTTTAGCCTATTAGATAAATACAAACGCTGCTTTGTAAATGTTGAAAATGTTTATTAGTATCCTATTAATATGACCTGATTTATGATTCATATTCATAATCGTCTCTTGTTGCCAGTTTACAGGGCGATGTTTCCTAGCACTTTCAGGCTGAAATAAAGGCTGTTTTCATTTACATTACAATGACTAGTAGTATGTCTATTTAACGGTTGCGGGTGCGGGGCGGGGCGGGTTGTAAAAATAGTGGTGCGGTGGCAGTGGCGTAGGCAGAAATTGTATTTTGGCCAGTGAAAATGTGAGTGGGCCTATAGTTTTTCATAGAAAAAAATGACTTTAGTAATAATTAACCTTAGAGAGTAGAAAAATTAATAGACAAACTGCAAAAACAGTTACACCTTTATATTCGGCAAATCATCATGTTCAACCAACAGAGTTTAATAAAGGTTGGACAAACCAGTGTAGACAATAACCTGTCTATTTTATTCAGGCTAGTCAGCAGTGCAAAGACAGTTCACCCGAAAATAAAGTAAGCTAAAATAATAATATCACAGTTAGATCGGCGGGTAAACCCGCGTCAGGCTGATCGGGAGAGAGGGAGCAAGAAGCGCCCGCCACCAGCACCTGACTAGCCTTCTTGTGGGTTAATGAGTCTGAAGAACTGGGCTGTGTGGACTCGGTAGATGAGGCAGTGGCGTGTCTTCTTCCTCAACTCTCGCTTTTTTCAAATAGCACAATAAAGAAAGTTGTTTAGCCATTATTGTGGCGCCGACGCCTCTGAGAGCTCTGAGAGCAGCGGACTTTGGTGTGATTTTAGGTATGAGCTGGACTGAGCAGAAGGGATATTCCAATGCTATCTCACGACCAATTCGTACGATTTGTCTAAACCCCAATGACGAGTAGGGCCAGAGTCAGGGCTAGGTCATTCGTACGAATTCGTAAAATTTTTGCTAAATCTTAAATACACTCACCTAAAGGATTATTAGGAACACCTGTTCAATTTCTCATTAATGCAATTATCTAATCAACCAATCACATGGCAGTTGCTTCAATGCATTTAGGGGTGTGGTCCTGGTCAAGACAATCTCCTGAACTCCAAACTGAATGTCAGAATGGGAAAGAAAGGTGATTTAAGCAATTTTGAGCGTGGCATGGTTGTTGGTGCCAGACGGGCCGGTCTGAGTATTTCACAATCTGCTCAGTTACTGGGATTTTCACGCACAACCATTTCTAGGGTTTACAAAGAATGGTGTGAAAAGGGAAAAACATCCAGTATGCGGCACTCCTGAGGGTGAAAATGCCTTGTTGATGCTTGAGGTCAGAGGAGAATGGGCCGACTGATTCAAGCTGATAGAAGAGCAACTTTGACTGAAATAACCACTCGTTACAACCGAGGTATGCAGCAAAGCATTTGTGAAGCCACAACACGCACAACCTTGAGGTGGATGGGCTACAACAGCAGAAGACCCCACCGGGTACCACTCATCTCCACTACAAATAGGAAAAAGAGGCTACAATTTGCAAGAGCTCACCAAAATTGAACAGTTGAAGACTGGAAAAATGTTGCCTGGTCTGATGAGTCTCGATTTCTGTTGAGACATTCAGATGGTAGAGTCAGAATTTGGCGTAAACAGAATGAGAACATGGATCCATCATGCCTTGTTACCACTGTGCAGGCTGGTGGTGGTGGTGTAATGGTGTGGGGGATGTTTTCTTGGCACACTTTAGGCCCCTTAGTGCCAATTGGGCATTGTTTAAATGCCACGGCCTACCTGAGCATTGTTTCTGACCATGTCCATCCCTTTATGGCCACCATGTACCCATCCTCTGATGGCTACTTCCAGCAGGATAATGCACCATGTCATAAAGCTCGAATCATTTCAAATTGGTTTCTTGAACATGACAATGAGTTCACTGTACTAAAATGGCCCCCATAGTCACCAGATCTAAACTCAATAGAGCATCTTTGGGATGTGGTGGAACGGGAGCTTCATTCCCTGGATGTGCATCCCACAAATCTCCATCAACTGCAATATGGTATCCTATCAATATGGGCCAACATTTCCAAAGAATGCTTTCAGCACCTTGTTGAATCAATGCCACGTAGAATTAAGGCAGTTCTGAAGGTGGAAGCGGGTCAAACACAGTATTAGTATGGTGTTCCTAATAATTAGGTGAGTGTATTTCACGAGTTGCCCAATTTGTATGAATTCGTGAGGTCGTATGCATTCATATGTATTAGCCCCCTCGTAAAATATGTACGAATTGCCATGAGATCGGGTTGGATATTCCTAACATGACACTATTGTACACTAATACGATATTAACAGCATTTCCAATATGAGGGTTAGTGTATGAAATGCTGAAACACTACATGTATCTGTGTGGTAGAAGACGTTGAGAGGTGCTCAGACTCCATAATGTTACCCAATCCCCCAGTTACACTGTCAGCGGTAATCATTTGAGCCAACAGCATTCACTTTCATAAAGCCGACTGCCAGAATAATGCAGCGCTTCACCTTCTACTGTTCATACCTGACTAATTCAGTGGCACTGAATATTTTTAGACAGTTTCCTCTGAGATGATGAGGTGAAGTGCAGGGGATAGAAGACAAGTTATTATTTTGGTGAGTCAGTGGTTGCAGTGGTAAAGAAGCTTGATATATATTTCATTGTTTGGAGGCGTTTAAAAAAAGGGTTGTAATGAGAGACGAGCTGACCTGTTGCAGACCTTAATTCAACAAGTGCAGATGCCAGTACACAAACACAACTGGGAAAGTCATGGAATGACATTTGCTCAAGCCTGCGTATACATATTTGTTTATTTAGTCATGTTATTTACACATACACACAATGTGATTTACACAGAACATGTCCGTGGATCGACATCATTTGTTGTTCCTGGAACAATATTCCGCTCAGCTGTATGGTACCGATGCTTTTAGGCTCAGAGATGTGATGGGTTGATGTTGTTCTTGTTGTTGTTTTTTCAGGAACAATAAAGAATGCTGATCCAGGGTCATCTCATGTTTTTCATTGACATTTATTACATGTTAACTACGTTTCACTGATTCTTGAGACATGGACAAAAATGCAAAAATGTGCCTAGGAGTTATTGTTGATCTGTGTTTGCGTGCAACTGCCTGCGTCTTCCTTCTTTTTTCCCCCCGTGTCTATCAGTCAATATGCATCAACGTCGTCAGATACAAAAACAACGTGCACTGTCATGTCAAACAGTTTCAATAAATACTGACATATCTAGGATTTATAGTGATGAATTACAGTGATGAATATTTTGGGGTCAGTAATATGTTTTATAGTTAAAGAAATTAATACTTTTATTCAACAAGGATCTATTAATGCAGTCATTGCAATATATGCACTATATTTTTTTTTATATTAAATGTGTGTGTAATTGTGTTGCTATCAATCAGTTTGTTGTTTATTTACAGCACTTTGTAAATACGTGCAGAGCAAAATGATTGTTGGAGATTGTTATTGATTTAAATGCCATTGCTAAAGCTAAGCACAACTACTAAACTTTAGCCCAATCCATAACCTTACAACATACCAATAAACACACTGCTAGGTAACCATCAATATTTCATTAGCGTGCCTATTCAGTCATTTCGCAGTACATTTCTTTTCATATCTGAATAGCACGGACAGCACACAAGAACCACAGTAATTCATAATCCCCTGCACATAAAATCTTTTTCCATGAAAGCCCACTATTGATTGATTTTTCCATAGGGCTGTAATGCAACATTTGAAGCTCAATAATAAAGGGGACATATAGCTAGCATGCATAGAAAGATTTCGGGTGATTGGTTCGTGCCGAGTAGTCAAGATGAACGCACATGAGCATCCTGCTAATCCTATTAAACATGCAAGGCATGCAACAGTCATTGGTGATTTGATTACTCAACCTGGGCTCAATTGACAAATATGTGGGCCGGATACAGTCTGGCATCTGCTTAGATGCTGCAAACTGAAGAGTGAGAACAAGAGCGGGTTTGGAAGGGGTGATGCTTGACCTCTTTACTCAAAAATAAATACTGTATTGTTACAAAATCATGTTAGTATACGTGTTATTTTAGTGTCATTGAGATACTATTGTACTTTTTATTAGTGTTTTGAAATATATATATATCTTTTTTAAATGTATGTCTATAAAGTTTTCTCTCATTTTAATTTTAGTTTTAGTTATTTCACTACATTCAGTTAAAATAACTAACAAATTAGAATTGTTGTCTTAGCAACGAGATACAAAATATTCAATTTTTTTCTTAAAATTTATTTGCTTTCACCTAAAAAAAATGTTGTTGTTTTGATTTTATTTATTTTATTTTAACTATAATAGCCCTGGTTATTTTCAATAATAATAATAATAATAATAATATAGATATAAAGTTTGCTTTCATTAGTTCCTGTTGTCCTTTGTTAAGTTTCCTGCCACTTGTGTTTGTCATTATTTCCCTCATTTGCTTTGTATTTAAGTTTCAGTGTTTATTAGTCCTTTCACATTAATGTTTCCGTTCTGTTTCTTCGACTGTGTTATTTGGAGTGTGAAATTTTACTACTAAATTGTACACACACATTACCACTGTCTTACAGCATATATATATATATATATATATATATATATATATATATATATATATATATATATATATATATATATATATATATATATATATATCCTCCACCTTATAATGCATTACTTGAAAGTTTCCTGTGACATTTGTCAAGCTGTTCCCCACAATGGTTGTCTCTGTGTGTTCCTGGGGGAAACGGCACCGATGGTACCACTCCACTTACACTGTTGTTTCAGTGCTCAGGATAATAGGAGCTGTATTTCTTCTCATCCCTCATGGAAGCTTAAATCAAAATTAGATTACAGCACAGTCTTTGAACAGCTGAGTGATCATCGAGGCCAGATTCCTGCACTTGTCTTTGTCTAGATAAATGAAAGCCTCGTCGTATAGCACACTCTGACAACTTACTGACACAGGAAATGGAAAATGTATCGCAACTGTAGCCGTATGAAAGAAAAATCACAAATGAGATCTGCTTAATATCTCAGCTATTTTTTCCAGACAGCTATGAGATTAATATGGAGATTTACAAGTCTCCTGCTTTTTTATCATGAAGAAAAAAGTCCTGTTATCTCAGAGTCTCTGGAGTTTCAGAAGATATCTTAAAGTCTGCAATCAATTTAATTATTCATGCATTTAGCAGACACTTTATTTCAGAGCGACTTACAATAGATAAAGAGATCTCAAAATCAACTGAAACATATATGAAGTTGCAAAGGAAATTATCTATCTATCTATCTATCTATCTATCTATCTATCTATCTATCTATCTATCTATCTATCTATCTATCTATCTATCTATCTATCTATCTATCTATCTATCTATCTATCTATCTATCTATCTATCTATCTATCTATCTATCTATCTATCTATCTATCTATCTATCTATCTATCTAAATTATTCAACCCCCATTGCAAATCATGTTTATTGACAAAATGTACAGACTTTCAACTGTTTGCAATGAACAAATCAAACAAATCAAGTAATTGAAATAGCTCAACACAACAGATGTTCCAAGTGGTTTCCCCAAATTCATCTGAAAATGTAACTTTTAATTGACTTCTGCAGTGTCCAAATTATTCAATTATCTTTAGTACTTAACAGCAAAAGGGTGTTCTACTATGACCTGCTGAAAACAAGATGTATAACCAGACCAGGTTTGCATGCTGCAACCGCCTTCTTCAAATCCCATTTTATATGGTGTTCAAGTCAGGTGACTGTGATGGCCACTGTAGAATCTTCCAGGACTTCTTCTGCAACCAAGCCTTGGTGGAATTTGAGGTATGCTTGGGATCATTGTTGGAAGGTCCAATGACTCACAAGTTTCAGCTTCCTCCCTGACGACATGACATTTTTTCCCAGGATTTCCTGATACTTCAATGAATCCATCTTGCCTTCCACACACTGCAGGTTTCCAGTGCCAGAGGATGTAAAGCAGCCGCAGAGCATCACAGACCCTCACCATGCTTTACTGTAGACAGTGTTCTTTTCAGCATAATTTATGCTTCATTCTTCTTCCTCCAGACTGCTGATTCATAAGGCTGAAAAGTTCCCGTACTGTTTCATCGCTTCACAGAACAGAATCCCAAAACTTCTGTGGGTTATTTATATGACTTTGAGCACATTTCTTGTGCTTTTGGGTCAGTAGTGGTGTACGTCTTGGAGTTCTGGCATGGAAACCGCATGCGTTTAGTACGCGCCTTAATGTGCAAGCTGAAATCTCAGTGGCTGTTGCCACCAAGTCTTGCTGCAGGTCTTTTGCAGTCACTCCAGGAGTCTAGGGTTTTTCTGAACCTGTCTTCTCAGAAATCTGGTTGCAGCCATTGATGGCTTTCCTTTTCAGCCCCGTCCAGGTAGTGTAACCATTGTTTCTTTAACCTTGAACTTGCAAACTATGATTCCAATGGTGTCTCTGGGAACATTTAGTGCCTTTGCTATCTTATTGTATCCTGTTCCTTGTTTGTGATGGGCGATTATATCTTTTAGCTTTTTGGACCATTCTTTCTATTTCTAACATGGAGTCAAATGTGACACTCAACAATCCTAGCCAGGGGTGCATTTCCTGAAAGCATCATTAGCCTACTATGGTCGCAAGTTCCACCGTTATCAGCATAATTCAACGAGTCGATGTTTCCAGAAACCATCGTTCCAACGAACATTCGCAAACAGCATTGCAACGTTGTGTGTTTGGAGCGACAGCTCTCGAGCTGTGGTTAGAAGCAGAGTTTCTAGACTGCATGACACGTGGACTTAATAAATCCTTATCTTGAGCAAAATAAGCAAGCTGACATTCAGTACAACCTGTGTCTTTTATTTAGAATGCAAACAAATGTCATTTACGTCTTTGAGTTTGTCAAGAGATTTAAAGCACCGTTTTTGAAGACTGCGCATGTGCGAACGTGCGAACGTGCACAACTTTTCTTTATTGCTAATGTCATTATCAATAACACGTTACTTGTATTGTATGTGGCATTGGTCTGCCAAGAACACATACAATGTAAATGAATCAGAGGCCGCCATAACATTTTGAGTTGAGGAAAAGCTTGCTAATAGCCGAGGAAGGTTAAAGTCCTTTTTTTTCAACAAGGATAAACAGATGTTTGGCTATCAAGCATGTGTTTCTAGAAAGTTTGCTAAAGATTACACCTGCAGGCTCTGTCCTTATACCTGCTGGCTTCATCAATTGCCTGGTGTGGCCCAGTGAAGGACTTCTTCGCCATTTAAAGAGCCCAACACCTGGGAAAGGGGACTCAGGCACAACCAATGCAGTTATGTCAGTTCATGAATTATGCAGCAGTTCATTAACAGGAGTCATTTGCCTACAGGCTATCCTCCATGTCAAATTCAAAAATAGCCCTGTTTATACAATCTACTGATATATGTAGATTAGGAGCCACTCGGAAGTGCATTAAAATAGTATTTTCGTTGCCTTGGTGTACATCTGGATTCAAAGGCTTATTTGGCTTTTCTGAATCGCTGGCATAAATTATATAATATATCGGTTTCACTTTATTTCGATGGTCCCTTTAACACATTTAGTTGACTATAAATAACGTTGCACCTACATCTCTACTAACTCTCACTAGAGTGTTAGTAGAGTATTAGTAGACTGGTAGGGTTAGGGATAGAATAAGTTGACATGTAGTTGCAAAGTTACTTATAGTCAGTGGATTGTCTGTTGGAGGAGCATCACAAAAAAGAGTTGGCAGATATTAAGCAGACAGTCTACTACAGTAATACTCTAATGAGAGTTAGTTGACATGTAGTTGCAAAGTTACTTATAGTCAACAGAATGTTCAAAAGGGACCATCAAAATAAAGTGTTACCGAAAGCATTGTAAACACATTAGTGTATCACCCATATACATATGAGTAAATAAATATTGCCAGAGAGCAAAGAACATTGCATGTTTCAGATATAATTTTGTTTTACATGAAGCTGACCTACTTAAACAGGAAATATACATTTCAGCATGTTTATGACAAAAGCAATGTCATTTCCAGCATGACGTTTGCACAGCAAAGATGAGAGATACATATTGCTATTATTATATCCAGTGAGCGTTAGGTGTCAAAGATCAGCCAGGATTTTTACTGTAACACAATGGATTAGAAAACAGTTAATTTACACCATTCAGAACACATAAGCAACCAAACAGTAACGCTTTTGCAGACTTTTTTCTTAATAAAATTTAAAAGTTCTGTAACACTTTAATTCATATTACATTTTTAAGCGATATTACACAATCAAGAATGCTGTTATTCGTTCAGACCAGCAGCATGATTGCAAGTGTGATACTGCTTTTATACATCAAGAAGGCAATATTCAACTTATATTCTGACATTCAATATCGTCGATTGCATTGACTATTTTTCCTCTGCCAACGGAAATAGTTCACAAGCCAAAGTAGAAGAACCTTTTCTTTGTCTGCTACGGAAGCGCATTACTGAATCAATAAACGTTTTTTTTACGAATATAGATGTAGCCTGTACAATGAGTCACTAAATTATATTGTATTATATTGCATTACTGTGTATCCAAACATATCCAATGTATTGTAAAGTGTAAAGTTCTGTCTAGATCGGTTTGTCAAAAAGTACACAAATGACAAAAGACAGAAAATGGAAAGTGAAATATAAAAAGCAAGTCTCGCTCTGCAAGAGTAAAAATATTGTTTGTGGGTTTAAACGAGACAAAACTGACGAACTGCTGAAAATAATCTATTGAGAAACATGGACAGGTTATGATAAGCAAGGGAAGAAATAAGGTGCATTTACTGTTATGAAGATCTCAAATCACATTAAAGCTTGCATTAGGGACTATAAATAATGCAATCCATGTGTTGCTTCTTTAAAGACATGCAGTCTGAGTATAAGCAGTTGACCTATGAGGTATTAAGAAATCTGTTTACATTTTTTCAAGTTACGCTCTTGATTAGAATGAAGCTCTTCTAAATCACTGGTTGATGGTTTGGCACTTATGAAAGTATTACCGTCTCAAAACCTAACCTTCTGAGGCTCAAGGTTTGCCAAATTACAGGGATTACTTTCTAATTTGCAAAGCTATTAACATCCCATCACTCAACACATCGTGCAGACTTTGCTGATTCACAAAATAAGAGCTTAATCCTGTCTTAAAAGTTTGCGTTGAGTTGTTAGGATAGCTGGATTTTTGCACAACTCTGACTGATTTAGGTTGCTTAGTTAAATACACCCTCAATATGTATTTTATTGGTAATTTAAGTTTAATGTTGCACCACTTGAATTGTGTTCTCTTTTGGTTCACCTTGCTAGTACCGGGTTGAACGCCCTTTTGCCTTCAGAACTGCCTTAATTCTTAATGGGAGAGATTCAACAAGGTGTTGAAAACATTCCTCAGAGATTTTGCTCCATATTTTCATGATACCATCACACAGTTGAAGCAGATTTGTCGGCTTCATATCCATGATGACAATCTCCTGTTCCACCACATCTCAAAGGTGCTCTATTGGATAAATATCTGGTGTCTATATAGGACATTTGAGTTTAGTGAACTCATTGGCTGCATCCGAAATCACATACTTCCCTACTATATAAGTATATAGGAGGTGAAAAACAGTATGTGACACAAGAAGTATGTCCGAATTCACAGTACACATAAAAGAGTGTGCAAAAAGTACCCTGATGACTTCCGGCGTGATTCTGCAGTGTTCATATGATGGACACTTTACTATCCTAAGGGAGAGGATTGGTGAATGATGCACTCTAAAAAATGCTGGGTTGTTTCAACCCATATTCAGGTCAAATATGGACTAACCCAACCGTTGGGTTTAAAAATGTGATAAAAACATGTAAACCAATAGCCTGGGAAAACCCAGACAACTTCCGGCAAATTTAGATTTGCTCTGAAAGTTAGTCTGGCAAAGAGCTCATTCAAGGTCATTTCCAATCCGTCGAAATCGCGGCACCAATCAGAAACGTTGGGGCGGGCTTTACACGATGACGACAGCGCTGGGATTTTGAAGCAGATTTTGTAGCCTACATTACAAAGATGGATGCCGCCGTCGAACATCACTCGTTCGAATCAGCTATCGCGTCTGTTTTAAGCGATTTGAACGTTTCCTTTTTGTTAAAAACCGAGCAAAGAACAACACACGGAGATGTTTCTCCTCCGCTCTGCATACGTCATCTCCTTCATCGCTCTGATTGGGTTTAGGTCTATCCGCGACGTCCGTTGGTGACGCCCCTCTGGAAATGATTTGTCTATGACGCTTTGCCAGACCATAACTCAGTTACAACTGAGAATGGTTTTAACCAGGCTAGTAAACCAACGGTTGGGTTTGTCCATATTTGACTCAAACATGGGTTGAAACAACCCAGCATTTGTTAGAGTGTAGTGAAGTAACGCAACTGATGCTGGTGTGTCACATGATAATGACAACTCAGTCTTAGACGGCACGCCATGAATCTTTGACGACCTTTGGCATGAACTTTGGCAAATGCAGAGACCGTATAAACTCTACTTTGATTATTGGCAGAGTTTTGAAAAGGACCCTGGATCCTACAAACTATGTTAAGCTGATTGAAGCTGGCTTGGAGAAAGCACTTGCCAATTTTCTGTGTCATATATAGGCTATCAGACGATCCATGAGCGGTCAGTGAATGTGCCGTCTGAGGTTAAGTCCAGTCCACAAATATAGTTTAGTGTTTTTTTATGTTCTCAGAGTCCTAACATGCTTCATTGTGTTTCTTGTAACAAACAATTTCATAATGCGCGTTTGATTGTCAGCAGTAGTAAAACGATGGAGTAAATGCACAGGAATGGAGCTATGCGATCATTTGAGAAGATCACAACGTGCAGCCTTGCAATAACCCGAGAGTGCCTGGCTCTAAATGACCTGCGGAAAAACTCTGTTATCTTTAAACCTGACTCAGTATGCCATCAATAAAAGAGTGGATGACCTTTTAACCGGTTCTGATGGATTATCAGATGGCATGATTATTTTGCCAGGGAAGCTTATTTCATCTGTGTTGTCTGTTTCTTCTCTTAGGAAAGAAAACAGGAGCTATTTGACTTGTGGTTTTTCTGTTTCTATGTATTTGGGTTTTTCTCTCTCATCTCTCTATCTTTCATCCCCCCTGCCGTGATGTTGGATAGCCGTCCGGAGAAGCGCTGAGGTTGCGTTAGTCATTTGTTAGCCTTCGGGTTATTTTCTAGCTTCACATCCAATGTCAAAAACATCAAGTTAGAAGATGCATATTTATGCAAATGCACATCTGAGTGTCTTTTCCAAGTTAAAGGGTTTATTTTGATCTGTTTTTTTATTCTCAAGTCATGCACACAAACACACACACACACACACACACACACACACACACACGGTCTTCTAGATCCATTGCATTGTAAGACAAGACTCTGGGGGGTCTGTTAAATATTCCTGGAATCCATAAAACCATGAGATCAAAAACTAAAAAGAACTTTTTAAAAGAAAAAGTATGTACAAGCTCGAAACAATATCATGTTAAATAATGAATGTTCTCTAAGTGCTAGGGCAGGCATATGAATATTACAGGTTTAATTTGAAGTTATTTAATGTTTGATATATGTGCAACCTATAACAACCGAATTAAAAGTTTTCTCCACATATTGACCTTTCTCTAAGCCCCTCCTACCTTAGCAATTGTTGCCACCTGTCATATAATCAGACACATTTTAGTCTTTTTTATGTAAGTCCTGTGTGTCCTGCAGTCTTCCCCCCCATAAATTATCCAACAAACAAATAAATAAATCAGCCCGTTCTCATCCTTTGGCGTCATACATGTGACGCTTTGGACATTTCGTTGAAATCTTACGCACATGGCATCCTTTAGCATCAATATGAGACGCAGAACCCAAGGTGTCATACAGGGGACGCTTGTCTAAATCCGACGCACATGGCATCGTTTAGCGTCAATATGAGACGCAGATCCCAAGGCGTCATAACCGTACCCTACCCCAGACCTAAACCTACCCATAACAGTGCGTGTTATATTGACGCTAAAGGATGCCATGTGCGTAAGATTTCGACGAAATGTCATATGGCGTCACCTATATGACGCCAAAGGATGAGAATGCGTTGAATAAATAATCAAACACCCTGCAGGACACCATTAGTACAGCAGGAAAAAGCCAATGTTGTAGCTTGCAATTCTTGATTATATACAACATTTCAGTAAAATACCTTCTTCAGCATTTACAGACAATATCCAAAAATATGGATAATATTTTCCATTATTATTCTTTTTAAAATCATAATTAAATGGCTATTCGAGCACTTATATATAAATATGTATACATTTTTTTTTCTTTTTTTTAGTTTAATTAATTTCATTATTTCATAATTTCATTTCATTTAACTTAATTTCATTTTATTATTATTATTTTGCTTTGCTGATATTTTCTATTGCAACAAGAAGTTGAAAAGGGATTTAAAAAATAATATGCAGATTGTGCATCTCGAATCTGTAACTAAACTCTAAAAAACCTCCCACACCAAACTCATTCAGTTCAAATTTGCTGTGATAATGTTCTTTATATTGTGTTAATATACAGATCTGCCGTGGAGTTTGAGCATGATTTCAGGGGTATACGTGACAATTTTCACAAGGGCATATGCTTGAGAATGCATATGCGAGCACTCCCACACTCGGTACGGTGACTAAATTCTAAGCCAGAGTGTAATAGTCTGCCTTTCACTAACTACTCTGAGTGGTGCATGTCATACTTGCCATTCTTTCTCCATGTTGTCATGGCAACTAACTATGCATATAGACATGCCCATTAAATACTGTACCTACTAAAAGGATTTCAAATCAGAGAAAAGATTTAAAAAAAAAAAAAAAAAAAAAAACAACGGTCTGGAACAAAGCAGCAGGGTGGCGTTTCTCCCAAGTCTGCAGCAATTTAAAGATTATCTTAATCTCTGCATCATTGTATTGTGCAAGACGTTTGGACTATTGTCGGTTTTCTGTCTCGGGGCTCAAAGTGGATGCAGCATATGTGCGGATCATGTTCATATAGTGCAGCAGTTGGGTTCTGGAGATAAACATCCCAATTATTTCTCCATAAACAACAGATGTATCTTTTAGGTTGGCATGTTAGTTAAAGATCTGGCCTGTTTGCTAGTAACCAAATTTCAAACCTCATGCCCTTCAGTTACAATCAAGCCATTTGCATATTCTTTATAAATATGAACATATTTATATTAATGTCGTTGGTTTACGTCAAGCATGTCTCATGCTTCTCATGCATGTATGTTGTAATGGTTGCTCTCAGTTATGAAGCCTAATGAACACATCTTCTTGCATAGAACATACTGCAAAAGACTCTTGTGATGTAAGATGTATACCAAATTTGTGTGTGCAGCTAGATTTAGAAAGAGGCAAAGGGAATAATTTGTTGATTTATACATCAAATATTGTTTATGAATCAATCACTTATAATATTCACATCCACAGGCCCTTGCCTGTTCAGCGTTCTGTTAAATATTGAGATAATACAGGATAGACCATTAATCTGCAGGGCAATGTGACTTTTAGTTAACAACTCGACGGGATGCCGTGGGATATCTGCATCTTATCAGCATATGTTAATTAACTAGTTCCATTCAGACAGCAGTTAAACTCACTAATTTGCTCTCCTCAGTTAAATCAGCAGCAAATCAAGCGGCACAGAGAGTCACGGCGAGTCTGGCAGACGCTATTAGCAAGGCCACGCTTCACGTTCGAGTCACTTGGTCAATTTTAATGGTTCAAATATGGTGAAAATGATTCCCTCTTGAGCTAATCTCTCATATGGGGCCCATTTCAGATTTTTAAATCTTTATGTACATTTGTACAGTATGTGTTCATAAACTTGTTGTTTTGTTTATGAACACATACTGTACAAAAGCTCAGAAAAAAAATGATTTCAAATAAATTCTGCTCTTTTGAACTTTCTATTTATCAAATAATCCTGATGGTTTGTTTTATGAATATTCCATAAAAAATATGAAGCAGTATGACTGTTTTCAACATTGATAATAATAAGAAATGTTACTTGAGCATCAAATCAGCATATTTAAATGATTTCTGAAGGATCATGTGACACTGAAGAGTAATGATGCTGAAAATTCAGCTTTGCATAACATGAATAAATCACATTTACCCTAAAGAGACATGGTGATGAAAAAAAAATGAGATTGGAGGTAAAAATTATTTGTCAATGCTTTTGCGTTCGAAACGCAAAGTTGCTCCGGGGAACCCACAACATTTGCAAGACAACACCAAAGCATTGGCAAGTAATTTCCCCTCCCATCTCATATTATTTTCCTTCAACGCATCCCTTTAGGAACTCCCTATCATTATTTTAAATTGTAATAATATTTCACGGTAATATACTGTTTTTAATGTATTTTGATCAAATAAGGCACTGAAATTTAAACTTAATGATACTTTTGTGTCTTGGTTTTAATGGCGCTTAAATATAAACAGACACAAATGTAAAATTGTTTGTTCAGATTAATGTGTTCCATATAGCTATGGGTATGAGTCATACATTTAAATTGGGCTGAAAGCCTCCTCATTATTAGAAACTCGCCACAATTCAGCTGTCCTTAAACTTTCTAAATACCATAATGCATTCAAAATAAATGTAAAATAATAAAATAAATAAAGCAATTAAAGGGTGTTTAGGAAAGCCAAGCAGAATGCAAAGTTATCGCAAGAGTAGTCAAGCATGTGAGCTTACGGTGGTAATCCAAAAGAATAATGGGCTGCGTTCAATCCTCTTGTCTAGTGATGCTAACGTGTGCTGTGCTGCTGGATAAAAGAGAGAAACAGAGATTTGAGGGAATGGTAATTAAAGCCACGTTCTTTCAGAGCGGCTTTCTGAGATACGGTAAATGGCACCATTTGTAACTCACAGTCAGAATCCAGAGGCGTTCTGTCTCTGATGACAGTCAGCTTGAGATATTATGCATGCACAAACTGAAGTAAATACACTTTCAGTCGCAAGTTTGGACACACTTGACTGAATGCGTTTCTTGTGATTGTAAAAAATGCTTGGAATTAGTTTTGTAGACAAATGTATTTTGTGTCTTCATATGACTTTAGTTTTACAAAACTAAAAATGTAATCGGATTAAGCAGCCAACAAGTGTCCATCATAAATATAAAAGAAAATGTGCAAAAATCGTAACTTTAAAAGGCTTGTCACTTGGGCAGTGAAGGACAACTTTGTACATTATCTACCACTAAAAGATGCATTTTAATCCATTAGAGTAGTAATAGTAGTAGTGACTGAATTTATTTTAAAAATTGAAATATATATATATATTAGTGCTGTCAAACGATTAAAATATTTAATCGCAATTAATCGCATTAATGTCATAGTTAACTCGCGATTAATCGCGATTAATCGCACATTTTTATCTATTCTAAATGTCTCTTGATTTCTTTTTGTCCCATTATTTTTTCTCATTTTAATGCTCTTATCAACATGGAAAAGTGGATCGGCTTGCTTTGTGCAAATGTTTTTTATTGAAAACAATATTGGCATATACTGTTCAATTTCACACTAAAACATTCACACTTGGAGCAAATAATCTCTCACACAATGTAACACTGTCCATCAATAAAAGGGTGAAATAAATACTGGCTAGGTCCTGATATTGACGAGGGGGCGGAGAATTCGCATCAGCTGTGTGTGAGTGTGTGTGTGTGTGTGTGTGCTTGGCCATCATCAAGTGGTATTCAGACTGGTGCTGCGATGATGATCAGTTCACAACGACAAAACACACAGATCACTTTGGTCTTGTCAATGGAACCATTTGGCAACTTTTTAAAAGTAAACTTTCCATTCAGAATCTTATTGGCATCCATTTCGGCGTCTCGCGCTCGTCATCCACTCAAAACTGGACGTTTTGAACGTTCCTATAACATTCAGAAATAACGTTTTTATAACTTAATGGGAACGTTATGAAAACGTTCTTATAACCTAAAATTGTTAGCTGGGGAAGAGGAGAGATTCGCGATTGCACTGAACACGTTTTAAGTGCAGGCACATATTCTCTGAGCGAGCCCAGAGAAAATTCTTACAAGAGCAGCGTGTATCTGAGAGCGCGCGACTCGAGCAGAGAGATTCGTGCTCGGCACATTATATTCCACGCACGAGCAGAGAGATTCGCGCTCGCGCATCCGGCTCGCAAGCCCAAACAAGTGTGTGCGGCGTGCCTGTTGTTTTGTTTCCGGTCTAGCTAGATCCGCTTGCGCTTTCAAAACGTCCTCGCGCGGCGCAAGCCATTGAACTGAATGGGTTTCATAGCGCACTGTTGCAAAAGCATGTGGAAAAAAAAACTACAAAGTTTGCTAGGCCAAAAAGACCGTTAATCACGCGATAAAAAAATTAACGCCGTTAAAATGGGTTTACGTTAACACCGTTAATAACGCGTTTAACTGACAGCCCTAATATATATATTTAAATGATTATTTCCAACCCTCATTCGATGATCAATTTCTTTGAGGGCGGCCCCTTCAAGACTTGTCAGTAAAAGGCGACTGTCATGATTGGCTATAGCATAGGAAACAGTATCAATGCCCACTCACTATTGCTCATGAGTAATTGTTTTAAAAACATTATCCAAATAAAACCATAATTTTCAGACAAAATATTATGAAATACTTAGTGTCTGTGATGCAGCTGCTGTCAGATCCAGTACCGTTGGCTTCATCTTTCATCAAAAGTTTCTTTGTGAACTCTCTATTGCACTGTGCCTCATTTACAAGATAAAATGCTCTGGACAAACATATAATCCTCAGACGCGATCCGGCATGCCAATAAAATAAACCATCCACTTTTCCCAACACTGGGATCCCTTTGAAGTCTGTACAGAAACGCAAACGAGCTGTTTAAACTGTATGCGTCAAAGTGAACGTTCTTTTACTCTTTTATTTGTCCTTTTGTCGACAGACTCAAGTGTGTATAGTAGGTCAGAAACTGAACATGCATCTTTATTCTGTATCCAGTGTAGACAGCGTCAGGGTTTATAATGGGTTCTATGGGCTTTTGACGTGACGCTAGGCAAATGTCAGCTGTTAAGAGACTGAATGCCAGTGGGCGGGGCCTATGGTGCGATGATGTATAACTATTCGTTGATTTCTTGCTCTGAAGAATATATGCAAATGTATTTGCCTGTGTGGCTTCACAGATCCCGCAATATCAAAACAAGCTTTTTTTGGAGCTTCTTTAAATACATGCTTTGTTTATAATGAGGAGGACATGTTAAGCTATGAAACTGTCTTGCAGAAAGTTACTGGTACAAAGATGCCTTTATATGTCAAAAAATCAAGGTAAATTTGATTTCTCATGTAATGACCCCTTAAAGTTTTCACTTAAAGGGATAGTTCACTTTGAAATTAATTTGTGGTATGTTTTAGCTTACCTCCAGGGCATCCAAGATGTAGGTGTCTTTGTTTCCGCAGTAGTTTCAATTTTGATATTTTTAGGTCAAACCGTTCTTGTCTGTCAGTCATATAATGCAGGTCTATGGTCACCACCTCAAAGAGCATGCACAGAGAAGTCCAAATTAAACATGATTTAATGACTCGTAAATGTAAGTCCACATTGATGGCCTAAGACACGAAACGAGCGGTTTGTGTGAGAAAACGAACAGTATTTATATCGTTTTTACCTCTTGTAAACACAGCCACGTCCAAGTGATCCGAGAGCACGAGCGCTTCGGTCTGCGCAAACGCCGGAAAGCGCCGGAAGTGATCTCTCTGAACGTTGTCTGTTGATATATCGAAATCGTCTTCCATTGCGATTTCCTGTATATCTAATATATATTGCCCAGAACTGGGCCCTCATTAAATTATGGAATAATTGTTAAAAAAAATTAAAAAAAATAGGCATGTTTGTGGAAAAAATATCTAATATTTGAGTTACATAAAAGTTTTTATTTGTTTTCTTCCTAATTGTCCTTGAAATAGTGGTCAAGAATTATACGCCTGCAGTTATTAACATGATTATTACTAGTTGGCATATTTCAATGCCAATTATTATATGTTCATATAGCCTACTCAAAACAGACGGGGCAACCTAACGCAGACAAGTTAGCTCACCGTTTTTAGGTGATATGCCATGTAGTCGAGCTGTGATATGCAAACTGTTGCTTGCAAACTTTGCATTCGACTTTTTTTCCATTATCTATTTTCGTAAAATGCTGCCACACTGTCGATGTCTTTGACATGGTAAAGGAGGACTGACAGTAAATTAAACACACGCAATTAAATTAATATTCAGCAAACCTCAATGCCTTCTAGTAACGTTACTTTCTCAATCTGGTAGGGCTAATCCAAAAAAGTGAAAACAAGGGGGGTGTTCTGAAGACAGGCTGATACCTGTGAAACAGGGGTGCTCTGAAAACACCCCCATTAGCAATTAGTGCTTTCCACCTGATGAAATTAACACGTCAAAAAAAAAAAAAATCCAGAACGTATCGACCAATAAATCGACTAATCGACTGGGAGATTACAGCCCTATGAAAAACGTCTCAGGTTACGACTGTAACCATAGTTCCCTGAGAAAGGGAACGAGACGATGCGTCATCGACGCTTTGGGAACGCCCCCAGCGTGAATGCGTCTGAGCATCAATGTCAACTAGTCCAATGGAAAGAATGAGCGTCACGGGCGGGTGACGTCATGACCAGGAAGGCATAAGAGCACATCCGGTGAAACGCGGCATTAGCTTCAAAAAGTCGAAGCAAGCCGATCACAGGGATGCAGGAAGTATGGCAGGGTGACGCATCGTCTCGGTCCCTTTCTCAGGGAACTATGGTTACAGTCGTAACCTGTGACGTTCCCTTTCGAGGGAACTCGCGATGCGTCATCGACGCTTTGGAAACGAGAATACCCAAAACGCCAGAATTCCAAGTACCTGAGTGTTAGTCTGTTGGAACTAAGCACCTGAGAACCTGGGGCAGCATCTAGGTCCAAACTGTAAAACCTGACGAACGTGAGCGGTGAGGACCAGCCTGCCGCATCACATACGTCTTGAAGAGAAACTCCAAATAATAAGGCTTTAGAGGCCGCCATACCCCTCGTAGAGTGAGCTCTGACCACCAAAGGACACGGCTGGTCAGAGTACTCGTATGCAAGTGAAATAGCCTCAACTATCCACTTACTAACCGTCTGTTTAGAAGCAGGAAGACCCTTCTTAGGTGATCCAAAGCAAAATAAATAACTGGTCGGACTTCCTCATTGAAGATGTCCGATGAACATAAGTATCCAGTGCTTGCACTGGACACAAGAGGTTCAGCCTTTCCTGGTCCGCAGATGTAAAAGGAGGACAGAAACCTGCAGCACAATAGGCCTCGGAATAATGGTAGGCACCTTTGGAACATATCCATGTTTCGGGTAAGAATGCCTTGGCCATCCCCGGTGCACTCAAGGCAGGTGGGGACCGAAAGGGCCTGAAGGTCTGACTCTAATAGGGATGAAATAGTTAGCAGAAAATAGTCTTAAAAGAAAGGAACTTCTCTGAGACCAAATCTAAGGGCTCGAAGGGAGCCCCAGATAGGCCTTCTAGAAGTATTGCAAGGTCCCAAGCCAGCACCCTAGTGCAAGTTGCAGGCCTCAGCCTCAAAGTGCCACGAAGGAAACGAGTGATCAGGGGGTCTCGACCCAAAAATTTACTACCCACCAGGGCGTGGAAAGCCGCAATGGCCGCCACATATACCTTAAGCGTGGAAGGACATAGACCTGATACAAAGCGTTCTTGCAGAAACTCGAATACTGTGTTTACTGAACAGTTAACCGGATCCCACTGACGCTGGTAACACCAAGAAGTGAAAAACTCTCGAAATAGTGAATATAGTTTCCTCGTAGCGGGAGCTCTGGAGCTTAGAATGGTCTCAACAACCTCGGTTGAGTGACCACTCTCTATGAGTTGGGCCCCCTCAGAGGCCAAACCCACAGTTTCCAAATCCCCTGCCGGGGGTGCAATATTGCATCCCCTGCCTGAGACGGAAGGTCTCTCCTGATCGGGACCTCCAAGGGAGGTCCGTCGAGGAGAAAAATTAGGTCCGCAAACCAAATTCAGCTCGGCCAGGGTGGTGCTACTAAATAGGCTTATTCCATCCTGGCGGAATCACTCCAGAACTCCTGGGAGCAGAGCAACAGGGGGAAATGCGTACAGACGTAGCCTCAGCCACGTCTGCACCATAGCAACCAGCCCCGAGGGGACTGGTTGAGGTGAGGGATAACCAGAGTGGACAGTGCGTCGTATGCTGAGACGAGAACAAATCCACTTCTGCCTGGCCATAAAACTCCCATATTTGTTCCACCGCCTCGGGGTGGAGTCCCCTGGCCTCAGCCCCTGCCTCGACAGGGTGTCTGCTCCAATATTCTGGCCCCCCTGGAATATACACTGCCCTCAGACAGCGTAATTTCCTGAGGGACCAAAATAATAGGCCACCAACGTGTTGTCTGTGGGTCAAGAACCAGAGTTTACTCCATATAACCAAGGGGCGGGGATACTGCCGCGTGATCTTGATCGTACGGAGTGGGTTTCCCCTCAGGGAGAACCCTCTGGTCCTGAGCCACCACTGTAAAGGTCTCACGTACAGCAGGTCAAAGGGTATCACATTGAACGCTGCTGCCCTGAGGCCTAACAGTCACTGTTTCAGAACAACACATGATGGCCCCTCAGGTCTGGGAGGAGATGTCTCAACGCATTGAAGACGACCATCATCTCTAGGCAATTCATGTGCCAAGCGAGATGATGACTCCTCCCAAGCCCTGAGCTGAGCGGCCTTCCAATACCGCTCCCCAGCCGGTGAGGGAAGCATCTGTCGAGATAGCAACTCGATGGCAAAGAGCTCCCACCACCGAACCCTGGGTTAAGAACCAGTGTTTCCTCCATATAACCAAGGCACGAAGGCACGGCCGCGTGATCTTGATCATACGAAGTGGGTTTCCCCTCGGGGAGAACCCTCTGGTCCTGCGCCACCACTGCAAAGGTCTCATGTACAGCAGGCCAAAAGGTATCCCGTTGGACGCTACTGCCACAAGACCCAACAGTCTCTCGAACTGTTTTACAGTGCGTGACTGGCCTAGCCTCAGCTCTTTTGTGGCTGTTAGGATAGCAGCTACACGAACGGGCCAGAGTGGCCCGCATCGTCACTGAATCCCATACCACACCAAGGAAAGTGGTTCTCTGTACTGGAGAAAGCACACTCTTCTTGGCATTGAGCCTCAACCCCAACATCTGCATATGAGCGAGAACGACACCTCGGTGCCGAACCGCTAACTGTTCTGATTCCGCTAGAATCAGCCAGTCATCTATGCAATTCAGAATGCGTATACACTGCAGCCTGGCGGGGCCAGAGCTGCGTCTACACACTTCGTGAATGTGCGGGGTGATAGAGCTAGACCGAAAGGAAGTGCCTGATACTGGTGTTCTTTGCCCCAAAGAAAACCTCAGGAACCTCCTGTGCTGAGGGAGGATGGAGATATGGAAGTATACGTCTTTTAGATCTATCGTGACAAACCAGTCCTCGGATCTGATTTGAGTCAAAATCTGTTTGAGTGTCAGCATCTTGGACTTGAGTTCCAGCATCAAACACTCCAACAGACGAAGATCTAGTATGTGACGCAGCTCTCCATCCTTTTTTGGAACAATGAGATAACGACTGTAAAGACCCGACGCAATGTCGGGTGAGTACACCTGCTCTATAGCTTTCTTTGCTAACAGGGCCTTTACCCCTTGCTCCATTACCAGAGAGATTACCATTACCCATAGAGATATATTTGGCAGTAGCTTCCGCGCTGCCAGAAAATCTACCAAGGGAACCAGCCCCTCGAGGCTGGCCTCTGGTGTAATAAAGACAGCCAGTTCGGGGACCTGAAACATACTGGCAGGAACCACCCGAACTGACTGTTTTCGAACCCCCCTCAGAGGGCGCGAGTCCGACGCAATGTCGAGTTGACGCTGCGCCAGAAGCTCGCTGGAGAACGCTGCGCCCCGAAGCACCAAGGGTGGCGGGGTTGGCAGAACGGTCCCCTGAGGGCACAGAGATGGAAAGGGCACCGTATAATGAGGTGTACACCATTCCACCCCGGTTGGGGCTGCCCTCACCGGTCTGACGCCGTGGCGCCAGACCCTTTCTTTTGAGCCGCAGCCTTCTCAGCATGAAGAACGGTCCTCGGATCCGGCTTCTGCTTTGAAGGCTTTGGCTGCTGTGTTGTGTATGAGAAATAAGCCGGCTGGAGCTGCTCACGCCCAGCAGCCCCAGTGGGTTGGACATTGCGAGGGAGAGATTATCTTGTATCTTTCTCCATGATTCCCATCAAATTGAGCCAGATGTGTCTCTCAGTGACCAAATTTTTTTGGCTGCCATCCCTGAGAGATAAATCTGAGGCCCGACGGAGTTCTCAAACCCCATCGGGCCAACTCCCTCACTTTTGTCCAAATACCACAGCAGGTCAGCCTGATATGCTTGCAGCCAGTGTTGGGGTAGTTACTCAAAAAAAGTAATTAGTTACTAGTTACTAGTTACTTCTGTAAATTGTAATGAGATTACTTTACTAGTTACTGCGTTTGAAAAGTAACTTCACTACTTATTACTTTACTTTCCCGTTTCTTAATTTACCATGTAGATATATGGACAAATATCATAGCCCTATCATCACTTAGCCTGTCTGCATAGTGTTTATTGTATAAATCTATACAAAATGGCATGTAAAACCATATGAAAGAACAATATCCCTGTCTGCACAAAGAAATATATCTCACCGTAAAATCCACAAACAACAGGATAAAGGAGGCTATGGTTCGGTCATTTTAAAATGGGGTCAACACACAAGTTTTAAAACACAGGCTTTGGGAAACATGAGAATAAAACTCTTCTCCTGAGAACAAAACCATCTTTTTATTCGACTCATGGCAATAAAAACAAAAAATGAAGTGGTCAATGAAAAATAATAAAATAAAGGTCACTTTTAAATTTTTAATCTTAATTTAAAATGCATTTTTCTTGGCGATTCAATGGTCGGCAGGGGAAGTATGTCAAACCCTGCAACAAGCCTGTTCATTTCGTTTTGTGTTACCTGCTGTCCTCCAAGACTTGAGAAAAGTTTTTTGTAACAGCGCGCGCGGCGCCGAATCCGAGGATGAACGACTTCAAGAAGCCGAATCTGCCCGAGCATGTGCGTCTGACCGCACCGGCACACAGTTTGCGTGTCTAAATCAGTTGCTTATGTTTACAAAATGAGCCTACAATAGCATAAGCCTTTTTAATAAAAAGATCCATGTTTTATAAAATGTCCACGAAACTTAATGAAATGTTCAGTGAAATTAGAAAATATTTAAGAGATCGTTGATTTAGTTCTAGTCTACATACATGTTTTTATATCCACATATTTTGTTCTAATGTCACAAGTAATAATCTCAGGGTTTACTGGATTTTACGTACACTATTCTTTTTGTAGTGTTATTGGTGGTGATGTAGCCTCCTAAAATAAACATTGTCACGTGTGGACCGTTCTTCTCACCGTTGATTCCTGATGGTTAAGAGGACAATTACTCGCGTCGCCCCGTCGACGTTTCACAGAATAGTACAACGGCGAGCGCGTCGAGTATAAACGCCTCATCCGTTTGGGGAGGTGCGCGCTGCAGAGACCCCCTGTCTCCGTCTCCATTTCCCTCTCTCCTTCGCACCGGCAGCTATGTCACTCAAATCGATCTCTATGGCAACAGTGCGCACGCACCACTAGACAGAACTTTACACACAGGCAAACACGGGTAACGCAGGAAAGTGCGTTCCTATAGTATAGTAAAGTAGTGTTACAGTTACCGATATTTTTTAGTGTAATGCGTTACTTTACTTAGTTACCCAAAAAAGTAATATCGTTACTGTAATCCGTTACTTTGTAACTCGTTACCCCCAACACTGCTTGCAGCACTGCTATAGTATGCAAGCAGGCTCATGCTAGACCCACTGCCATATATGCTTTTCCCACTAGATTAAAAAATAGTTTTCTTTAATGGTTTAGTGAGAGAAGCCGACGCCTTCAGGGACGATACTGAACCGGGAGACATAGCTCGCAAGTGTCTGTTCTACCCGGGGTATTGCCCCATAGCCATACTCTCTTAACCCCCAAATATCTGAATATACATGAATGTGGGGCTAAAAAATGAGTAAGGCTTTTTCCATGATCTAGACAGCTCGCTGTGCAGATCGGGAAAAATGGAAGGCCCCGTGATGGAGGTGGAAAAATAGAGGGAAGGAAACTCGTTCAATTTATTTTAAGGACGAGTGCCCCCTTATTTCTGCTGGCCATTAAATATTTAATTTATCTACAGCCTTAGTAAACACCTCCACCAGCTTATTATTATATATATATTTTTTTATATATACACATTCTTTATATATATACACTTTATTTTATATATAATATATAAACTATCATATATATATATATATATATATATATATAGGCTATATATAATTCTCATACGCTGGGGAAGAGATGGCAAATCCACTTCCCCCATGATTGTGTCACTTTCAATGTCCAGCACATCTACCCCCTCGGAGGTAGAGCACTGAAGCATTGATTTCTCTCCCCGGGCGGAAGAGACCGCAGCGCGGGCTTCCGAGACCGGAGAGAGAGCACTGGATCCCTCGTGGAAAGGGAGGAGATAAGATCCGCGGACCCGTCTCCAACCCGTAAAGAGATCCTATTCGCGATCCACAGGAATGCATTCTCCGCGCTGCCTCGGCAGACGCGTGTCCTGCACCCTGAGGATCGCGAGCCTGGCCACTTTCCTTGAAAAGTGACAGGCGGGAGTGGAGCATGCGAAGCGAAAGCTTCTCACAATGTTGCAATCAGCCCCCTCGGAGGCTGATACCGCATGCTCCACTCCCAAACAAACTACACAAAGCTCGTGTGTGTCCCCACCCGTTAAATAACGCGGGCAGGGAGAAGCACAGAGTTTGTAAAGTTGTTTCGCCATAACTCTTCCCAATAATATCGAACAGACAACAATAAATAGACAGAGACAGAGTAACACAGATCGCTTGCTGAGACACAGAAGCTAATGCCGCGTTTCACCGGATGTGCTCTTATGCCTTCCTGGTCATGACGTCACCCGCCCGTGACGCTCATTCTTTCCATTGGACTAGTTGACATTGATGCTCAGACGCATTCACGCTGGGGGCGTTCCCAAAGCATCGATGACGCATCGCGAGTTCCCTCGAAAGGGAACCCCCTTAATTTGTTGGGGGGAGAAAAAAAACCCGCAGGATTGCGAGCCCCCCTAGTGGCGCGAGTGCGGTTGCACAGTTCGCACAGCCCTTGAGACGGCCGGTACTTCGGTACCAAGTCGGTACTACTTTTTTTTTAAACGTCACGCCATGGTACCAGGTTTTCTCAAACCCGGTACTTGATGCGCGTGCATGCCCGAAGCGCGTGCAGTTGCGTCCTCTTCATAAAAATCGCTGAGACATGGAGACCGGCGGTGCTGCTTATGTGGTGGCTGTAAATCCACTTGTTGATAAGAAAGGAGGAAAGAGCCACATATGGAAATATTTTGGATATTAGCTCATAATAGCGACGCGGCGCGCTCGTTTTTACAGGCGCGCCTAAGTTCATTGTTGCATAGCAACGACAGACGCCACGGGAGAGCACGCGCTTGTGGAAAGGAGAAAGCGGTGCGAACTGCGCTCTCCATAATGACGAGGAAGTATTAGCAAAGAATTCATTGATTTCTAGCCCTTGCATTAGCTTTACTACTAGATATATTTATGGAGATGAGAAATAAAAAGCCGGCTGAAATGCGTCACTGTCATCATCGGTGAACAGATAATGGGTCAGATCCGAGTCTATTTTTGCTGCGCTGCTCATGCTTAATTAAAAGTGAAAGCACACTTTTGATGGACAAAAAATAAATATGATTTCACACAAAAAGTGCCCAAAATGCACAGATTTTGCATGTGTGTTTTAACAAGAACTGCAGTAGGCTATGTCAGAAAAGAAAATGAAGACATTTATAGAAAATGTAGGCCTACCCATTTAAACGTGTTTTTATTATTCAGTTTGGGTAAAAGTATATGATGTTTTATAAAAATTAAAAAAATTGTGGGGGGAGGCCCATCTAAGATTATCTTGTCCCGGGCCCAGGCAAGACTGTCAGCTGGCCTGGTGATAGGTAACACTTCCGAAATCTCTGTGTAAACAATGAGTGACGTACACGCGCGAGAGATCACTTCCGGCGTTTGCGCAGACCGAAGCGCCAGCGCCCTCAGAACATTTGGACGTGGCTGTGGTTACAAGAGGTAAAAACGATATAAATACTAGGGCTGACTTCTAATAGTCGAGGATTTGACGATTCGATTCGGAGAGGTCTGATTCGACTATGAACCTCATAGTCGAATAGTAGGCAAGTGTTATGAGGGGTGTGACGTTATATATAACCGTGAGACCGACGGTTATAGTTGAACACCGTCATTAGAACTCTATAACCGCCAAAACCGTGCTATTAAAATATTTTTTACAAACATTTTTTATCATAGAGAATGTTTAAATACTAATATCATCTTACGAGGGAAGCGGAGGCGGAGTTAGCGGTGCGATCGGAGGCTGAGTGATGATTCGGGAGAGGTCTGTGCACCTTTACCGATCAGAGCGCGCGCTGACACGGAGTAAAGCCTTGTTTATACTCGACGCGTCCGCCCGAGCGCGAAGGTGCGGACGGCAAAAAAATTACGCGTTGGGTGCGCAAGACCGGCAAGACCCCATTTTGCTTGGCTGTGTGCACAGCTTTTTTTGTAACAGCGCGCGCGACGCCGCATCCGAGGATGAACGACTTCAAGCCGAATCTGCCCGAGCATGTAGGCTACGTCTCACCGCACCGGCTCGCAGTTTGCGCGTCTAGATTGCTAAGTTCATTGCAAAGTTTTTTTGTTAAGGTTTTGTTTACTGTGTGTGATTTATTTAAAACAAAGCACGTTCATTGCAACGTTTTTTTTGTTAAGGATTCATTTAATGGAAAGCACATTCACTTCTAGTTGTCTTGCCTTCCATTTTAAATAGCGTGTTGTCCTAACAGACGAACAGTTATTCAACCGAACGTCTAGCTGCTATCTAAAAAAGAAAAAGAAAAAAGGTTCGACTATCAGTCGACTACGGCAAAATCTAACGAATCAGATTCGACTATGAAAATCCTTAGTCGAAAACAGCCCTAATAAATACTGTTCGTTTTCTCACACAAACCACTCGTTTCGTGTCTTAGGCCATCAATGTGGACTTACATTTACGAGTCATTAAATCATGTTTAATTTGGACTTCTCTGTGCATGCTCTTTGAGGTGGTGACCATAGACCTGCATTATATGACTGACAGACAAGAAAGGTTTGACTTAAAAATATCTAAATTGAAACTACTGCGGAAACAAAGACACCTACATCTTGGATGCCCTTGAGGTAAGCTAAAACATACCAAAAATGAATTTCAAAGTGAACTATCCCTTTAAAACAGCTTCACATCGCAAGTTGACTAAACATAAAATTGTAAGGCACCACAAACACTTACTTTTTTAAGTTAAGTTTAAAAAAACAACTTGAAAAAAAAAATTGTTATACATTGTAACTTTGTAAATAAGGGGCAACGATGTCATTTTAAGGATATTGCCCATTACAGGCTGTTGTACCTTTAAAGGACATGGCAATGACACCATGGCAATGCTTTAATTATGCATAAACATCTCCAGCATTTCCTTTGTAAACCTGTGCTGACCAGATGTTTAACAGCATGCATCCTCTATACTTTTCCTAGATTCCCATGTTGTCCAAACCCAGTAAGCCTCTCAAACTCTTGTGGTTCAGACTCTTACTCCACGATTTCATCCTTTCATCCTTAACGCCCCCGACCTGCATTCTTCTACCCAAGACCAGGTCAGTGATGGGCCCCTACGGCATGCAATTTCCCTCCAGTCAGCTACAATCTTTGCTCAACACAATGTGGTGGAGTCAGCTCACCTGCCCTCCTCAAAGCCTCTTCTGGCCTGGAAACGCCAGGGAAATGTGTTATCGAAATATGAAAAGAGTGAAAGAACGGTGCAGAAGGAGAGAATGGCCGTTATATTCCAGACCCACCAACTGTCTTGACAGTGAATTATGTGAAAAACGATATAGGACCATCAGAGAAAACCAGTGAGTTTCCATAAGGGAGACTTAACTTTTAGGTTAGAAGTCTGAATGACTCAAAAACATGTCGAGGTCATGTTTCTTCCCATAATCAAAAAAAAAAAAAAAAAAAATTATATACACACTCACCGGCCACTTTATTAGGTACACCTGTCCAACTGCTCGTTAACACTTAATTTCTAAGCAGCCAATCACATGGCGGCAACTCAGTGCATTTAGGCATGTAGACATGGTCAAGACAATCTCCTGCAGTTCAAACCGAGCATCAGTATGGGGAAGAAAGTTGATTTGAGTGACTTTGAACGTGGCATGATTGTTGGTGCCAGAAGGGCTGGTCTGAGTATTTCAGAAACTGCTAATCTACTGGGATTTTCACGCACAACCATCTCTAGGGTTTACAGAGAATGGTCCGAAAAAAAAAAAAACATCCAGTGAGCGGCTGTTCTGTGGGCGGAAATGCCTTGTTGATGCCAGAGGTCAGAGGAGAATGGCCAGACTGGTTCGAGCTGATAGAAGGGCAACAGTGACTGAAATAACCACTCGTTACAACCGAGGTATGCAGCAAAGCATTTGTGAAGCCACAACACGCACAACCTTGAGGCGGATGGGCTACAACAGCAGAAGACTCCACCGGGTACCACTCATCTCCACTACAAATAGGAAAAAGAGGCTACAATTTGCAAGAGCTCACCAAAATTGAACAGTTGAAGACTGGAAAAATGTTGCCTGGTCTGATGAGTCTCGATTTCTGTTGAGACATTCAGATGTTAGAGTCAGAATTTGGCGTAAACAGAATGAGAACATGGAACCATCATGCCTTGTTACCACTGTGCAGGCTGGTGGTGGTGGTGTAATGGTGTGGGGGATGTTTTCCTGGCACACTTTAGGCCCCTTAGTGCCAATTGGGCATCGTTTAAATGCCACGGCCTACCTGAGCATTGTTTCTGACCATGTCCATCCCTTTATGGCCACCATGTACCCATCCTCTGATGGCTACTTCCACCATGTCACAAAGCTCTAATCATTTCAAATTGGTTTCTTGAACATGACAATGAGTTCACTGTACTAAAATGGCCTCCACAGTCACCAGATCTCAACCCAATAGAGCATCTTTGGGATGTGGTGGAACGGGAGATTCGCATCATGGATGTGCAGCCGACAAATCTGCGGCAACTGTGTGATGCCATCATGTCAATATGGACCAAACTCCCTGAGGAATGCTTCCAGCACCTTGTTGAATCTATGCCACGAAGAATTGAGGCAGTTCTGAAGGCAAAAGGGGGTCCAACCCGTTACTAGCATGGGGTACCTAATAAAGTGGCCGGTGAGTGTATATATATATATATATGTTTTTTTGCATTGAGAAACTGAAGTCTATTTTAGCACCATTAAGATTATGTGATATTAGTTTAACTTCAAATTAACTGTTTTTCCCCCCATTCATTTATTTGCATTTACCCCCAAATAGTTAATGTAATGCATTTGGCTGTTATTTTTATTGATTTTTTTTTCTTGTAATTATAATTATAATTATTATTATATGTATACGAGATAACAGTAAAATAAAGGTAGTTGACATTAAACACTGGTAACAGAAGGTGAAGGTGATACAGCATATTGTTGATTGTTTTATAATTATTATGCACCACATTTTAATGACCACATTAATTGAGAGAGTACATGGAATATTTGCATTTTTATCAATTCATTTGTCACAGCGCTGGACTATTTAAATGAGCTAATGAGTCAAAAATGTTAATTAAACTGTTAAAAACAGCTGTAGTGCATGTAGACTTTTCCTTTTTACATTCATGCATACACATTCTGATTATTGCAATGCATCCTGACAATGGACTTTTTTGCTTGCTTGCTTGTTTGTTTTTATAAATTATTCTTATTCGATTTTTTGTATCTGTTTGTCTGTTTAAATGACTGTGGTGAGCAGGACGGCCGAGGGACGTGAGAGAACGTCGCGAGGGGAGTACGTCCCGAGTGAAGGGGAGGAGCAGGGAGCGGGGGACTCCTGCCGTCTGCCCAAGGCACCCGAGGAGCCGTCGCCGTCCACCGGGGGCGGGGCAGCGTCGAGGCGTCCAACGAGGGCCATCCAGCGTCGCCGCCGGGCACCGCGGAGGAGATCGCCCAGCTGGTGAGGGACAAGATGGCAGCGCGTTGTGGGAGCCGGACCAATTTTTTTTTTCCTCTCTCCCCTCTCTCGTGTCCGTCGCTCCTCGTGCTTCCGTCTCCGTTTCCCTCGGCTCGTCGGTCCATATCCCCCAGGGATCGCCGCCGGGGGGAGGGAGTAGGCACAGCCCGGGTGTACCCCCCGGCCTGTGAGGGGTGATGGGGGTATGTGGTGAGCAGGACGGCCGAGGGACGTGAGAGAACGTCGCGAGGCTGGTGGTGCGATTGCTAATGAGCAGCACCTGTGAAGCACACCGGTCTCGCATCTCTCACGGAGGAGCGGAAGCATAAAGGAGGAGCGACGGAGTGGATGATGGAGAGAGGAACAGGCCTGCTTTTGTTTGTGTTTTGTTTTATTTTATTTTGGTAGCCAGCAGTCGTCCGTGAGGGGCTGCTGGCAGGTAGTTATATTTTATTTTGGGTAGCCAGCAGTTCCGTGAGGGACTGCTGGCAGGTATTGTGTTTATTTCATTTAAAATAAAGTTTTATTTTGATTGTTCTCCGGTTCCCGCCTCCTTCTTCCCTGAACCTTGCTACAATGACCTTTAAGCAAATGACGACATTTTAGAATGCATAAATGAAATAAAATAAAAAAAGAACTATAATGTTTACATATATATATTGTAATATTATTTACATTATATTAATTAATAATGACAAATTAATCAGTTCATTCATTCATTCATTAATTTTTTCTTTTTTTTTCACAAGATGGTAATGATAAACACAGACTTCCTTTAAGAAAAAAATATGAATTCTGTTTTTTGTTTTTCTTGATTTTGTTGCAAAATATGTCTTGGATATGTTCTTGACAGGTTTTGTGACCTTTTAAGTGGATTACCCAAAATAAATACAAGAATAACAAGACATCAAAGTCAGTTCAGTGACGGGTTCTTGCTGGCGTTTCTTCAGGGTATGAAGCACTGCTCTCATGAGATGAATCTGCTAACTGCCTTTCATTTGTCTCTCTGGCTCTCATTCTTCCTTCCTACAGCTCACATGCAAGACATCATAATAAAAAAAAAAAAAAGAGACCTCAAATAAAGAGGGAATCAGCCGAGATTTCTCAGACTGTTTGATCATAGCTTCAGCCTTCTCTCTAATCCATTTCTTGTGCTGATGGTGCAGATGGCTAACAGGATCAAATCTCTATCCAGAAGAGAATTAATTCAATTCTGTGGCTTTTGTGCAATCCTGTACAACATCGCTCTCTTTCTCCCGTTCTTTTTGGTTATTATTTTCCCCAATCCATTGTGAGTGCGGCTCATAGTAGTAATACAAATCCTATCAAACATATTTCATTGCACTTCTCTGCAAGCCAGCTGTAATATAGTAGTCATTTCAAGAAGCTTAAAGGGTTAGTTTGCCATTTGGGATCAAACTATCACTCATATGTTCTTCCTAAAATCTAGTTGAATTATAATCGTATTAATTTCACATCACCAAATTATAAAACGCCAATAAACACTGACACATTCAGCAGCCGATGACGCATTCCATCACTCAGATTTCTCATTTGCAAACCAATCAAACTGTAATGTGTTTAGCATTCTACAATGAGTTTTATTTTGTCTTCATTGAGCAATACCTCTGCCATTGATTCATTGATTCAATGCGTCAATCCATCACACAGAAAACCTCCGGAGATGAGTCATGTATCACAATGTTCTTGTCATTCATGTATTATGTTTGTGGGGAACTGGAACATTATGTATAGAATGAGTGGGATTATTTCTTTTAATTTGGCATTTATTGACACTACTTAATCAACACATTTCTGGACATTATGAGCATAATTCACAAATATTGTTCAGTTAAATGGTTGCATAGTAAATGCAATCTGACAGATTCCTCAGTTATTTTTAGGTGTCTTTCTGGTTATTGAATCGTCTGTAAGACAATATGCAATATTGATTGTGGATTTAAGACAAACAAGGTTTGAAATTAATTTAGCATCACGTCCGCTAGATTTCCCAGAGCCATTTAAAGCTCTAAATCTCACTAGACAGAATGTGTTTCCTTAAAAAGATGATCCAGTTTTGGTGATGCAATGACGCAATTACATTAAAAAAATGCAAATCCCCGTGCATGCAAGCCAATGATTTAATTATAAATATATTCATCTGCATCATATTCATCAGAAATGAATGATTCATAAATTGTATAATAAAAAATAAAAAATCCTTTTCAGAGTCAAACTGGAGATCAAATTTTGGTCACTGATGTGACCGCTGGGATTAAACTGAGTGGTTAACTGAGTTTGAAAATTACTATAGATTGCCAGTATATTTAATAATGACAGGAGCCAATAACGTCCGAGACAATGCTTCCGCAATGCCACTTAACAGCAATAACTGCAGATTTGCAAATGGAGCTAATTAAACCGAACATGTTCCCCTAAGACATCTTGTTGAACACCTGCCTGAAGAGACACAATCAGCACTTCTAGCTGTCGTTATTTCCCGCGACGTAACCCGTTGATCCCGGTGAGTGTATAATGTGCTGATTCAAATCCTTTTGCCTGGTGGAATTCATTGTAGAATCAATCAATTATTTGTTAGTGGAGTACTTGATGAGCGGTTTCTCCAACGCATGAAGCCATCTTATCTCCATACAGTTTCTTTTACAGAATGGTGCACATAGTAGCAGATGGCCATCATCAACTTGGATTATAACTGCAGGCACTTCAGAGGTTATTTTTTTAGATTTTTTTTTTGCAGCCAGTTGTAAAATGGAACCATGAGACAAACTCCTGAGCGTGACCAATGTTCAATCAAAGGTAATTTGAAGAAAGCTCATTGCGCTTATTTCAGAAGTGCTCACTCTTTGCTGGATATAAAGTATTATATGGAGAAGGTGCAAAATGCATAAGGCAGTGCATTGCAATTAGTCAGTTGTATTTGGATTTTTAAAATAACCTGCATTACATGCTGGAAAACTGTCAAAGTCAAATCATCTATTAACCTCGATGTGACAGCACGTGTACCTCGGCGGAGCTGAGTAGGTTGTTGACATTCAGTGCCACGTGTCTTGTCTATTAAGTGTTGGAATGAAGACAGCTGTTGTACTGTATGTGTCTTGGACTTGTTATACCACAATCTCTCGCTGCCAGCTGTTTTCATTTGCATTTTAATTTATGATGAAAAAAAGTAACTTCCAATGGAGAGTAAATGTATACACTTTGGCAACAGTTTGATATACATTGGATGATGCTGGATCAAAATCGAAGTAATATTTAATATTATTCTACCTCTATTTTGTAAATATGTGACAATGAATGAGCGAATCTCACAAAACTTTTTAGGAAAAGTGTCTTGGTCATATTTCACCACCAAAAGAAAATAAGATTTTTACCAAAAGAAATTCCATTTTGCTTAAAGACACCTAAATGGACCCAGTTCTAGGACCATTAAGATTTTTTTTTTTATTGATTTTTTTTGCATTGTGACATTTCATGATAACCCATATTGCCAGCCATGTTTTATTAATACATTTGATCTAAATACGTAGATCTCAATTATGTATTATTTAAGTTCCTTTTAATTATTATTTTTATTATTATAATTTATCATAGTAGTATTTCTTGTACTTCGTTCAATTTGTTGGTTTAAATTATGAAATCATTGTATTTTATTTAGCAAGGATGCATTCAATTGTTCAAAAAGTCACAGTAAAGAGGGTGTGTTGCTGGAAGCCCAGGGCACTAACCACTACACTCTTACCCCTTTCCACCAAAGCATTTTGAGAGCCGGTTCGGAGCCGGTGCCTACTCGAGAACGTACTCGGTTACTAACGTAACCTAGGTTCTCTCTAGAGAGGGAACGAGTACTGCGTAATAGCTTACGCTCGGGGAAAACCTCTTTTCCACGAGATATTGAAGCCAAAAATTATCCTTAATTTTTTATTAATGTAAAACGCTTTGCAGCAGCAAGCAGACACAGGCGAGACAGCTCGCGCGCCTATTGGCTAGTCTTGCGGCAAATGCAGCAGCCTATCGAGAGAGACTCTGCGTGACGTAATGACCAATGGGGGCAACTCGCGCCCATATCGTCACGTCCCGCCAGAAAAGGCGTGGTCTCACTCTATAAATATGCTCGTTAGGCTGGTACAAGCTGGTTTTCATATCCGAAGCGAACCAGAGCGTATTCCAAGCACGGCAAGATACGCAGTACTCGTTCCCTCTCTAGAGAGAACCGAGGTTACGTTAGTAACCGAGTACGTTCTCTTACGAGAGTATCTCTCGTACTGCGTAATAGCTTACGCTAGGGGAACACAATGCAACACGCCGTGCGTACAGGGATCCAACACCAAAGTCCCAGGGGCCGAAGCCCAGGGCTCATATAGTGCATAATCACCATAAACTCACATAGAGTGGAGGAAGAGAGGCTGGAAGCGTCATTCCTAATAAAATAGCACCCAGCGGGGCTATCATATGACAATAAAACGCGCAGCCAGGGTGAAAGCTCTCAGCCTGATCTGGGTGGCCATACATGTGTCAACACTCATGGGGCTGCAGTAAACTCAGCATCTGGGCCGCACAGCGGGGCAGATAGCACTGAATTTTAGACCGCCAAAAGCTTAGCTTGTAAGGCGGGTACCTCCAGGTTATAGTATTTTATAAATGTAGACGGCGAGGCCCAGCCCGCGGCCGTACAGATATCTTGCAGGGAAACCCCGCTAGACCATGCCCACGAAGAATCCACGCCTCTTGTGGAGTGCGCTCTGACACCCAAGGGGCACTGCAGGCCCTTTGCAGTGTAAGCGAGCGCAATGGCATCCACTATCCATCTGGATAGGCTCTGTTTTGAGGCGGCAAGTCCCTTGGAGCGCCCGCCAAACAAAACGAAAAGCTGCTCAGTCTGTCTGAAAACAGACGAGCGCGACACATAAGCTCTTAATGCCCTGACGGGGCAAAGGAGACTCGCGTCCTCCTCCTCATTGAGAACCGGAAGGGTGGACAGGGAAATTACCTGGGCCCTAAACGGTGTATTGAGGGATTTCGGCACATACCCGTGCTTAGGTTTGAGAATGACCTTCGAGTCATTAGGCCCAAACTCCATACATGACGCGCTTACTGAAAGCGCCTGCAAGTCCCCTATGCGCTTCACTGAAGCAAGAGCCATGAGAAACACTGTTTTGAACGACAGGTGTTTCCTGTCCACCAGCTGGATTGGCTCGAACGGGGCGCCTTTCATGGCCTCCAGGACCGTGGAAAGGTCCCACGTCGGGACTGAAGGGGGCCTGGGAGGGTTTAGCCTCCAAGCTCCCCTAAGGAAACGCACGACTAAGTCGTTCTTCCCCAGCGACTGGCCAGACACCGGTTTTGCAAACGTTGCTATGGCCGCCACATCTACTTTGAGCGTGGATGAGGTCCTGCCCTTATCCAGTAGCTCTTGAAGGAAGGAAAGCACTTTCGAAACCCCGCATTCCACAGGTGAAAAGCTCTGGGCTTGACACCATGCAGAGAAAACAGACCATTTCGAGGAGTAGAGCCGCCTGGTAGACGGAGCTCTAGCCTGCGCGATCGTGCTTAACACTCCTTCTGGGAGGCTAGCGGGTACCCGTTGACGGCCCATGCGTGCAGGGACCACAGCTCCGGGCGAGGGTGCCGAATCGAGCCCTCCGCCTGAGAGAGGAGGTCTCTCCTCAATGGTACAGGCCATGGGGCAGTGCTGGTCAGCTGCATCAGGGCAGGGAACCACGTCTGGTTTGTCCAGAGCGGAGCTACGAGCAGCACTGGGCATCCGTTTTCCCTGATTCGTTCCAACACCTGAGGCAGGAGCGAGACCGGAGGAAAAGCATATAGGGGGCAGCGGGGCCAAACATGAGCCAGCGCGTCCTTGCTTTTCGAGAAAAACTTCGGGCAATGAGCGTTTTCGTGGGACGCGAATAGGTCCACCTGTGCTCTGCCGAACGTTTTCCACAGCAGCTGGACCGTCTGCGGGTGCAGCGACCACTCCCCTGCTGGAACATTGTTCCTGGACAGTCTGTCTGGTCCCACATTCAGGTGACTAGGCACGTGCGCTGCTCTCAGTGAGAGCAGGTTGTGCTGAGCCCAGACCAGGAGGCGTTCCGTCAGCCTGTGAAGGTTTCGTGACCTGACGCCGCCCTGGCGATTTATGTATGCTACCACTGACATGTTGTCCGACCGGACCAAGACGTGGTGGCCTGTTACCTGGGGACAAAAACGCCGTAGCGCTTTGTCGACTGCTATCATCTCCAAGCAGTTTATGTGAAGGAGCTTTTCCCGTTCTGACCACAGGCCAGCTAGCGGTCTGCCCTCGAGCAGCGCTCCCCACCCCGAGGTGGAGGCGTCCATAGACACCACCTTCACACTCGAAGCGGTCCCCAGACTCACACCTGACTGATACCAGTCGGTTATTTTCCAAGGTTCCAGAGCTGAAACACACTGTAGGTCGACCCTGAGGCGAAACAGACCCGCTGTCCATGCCCTGGGTGGAACCCGCGCTTTCAGCCACATCTGCAGTGGGCGCATGCGAAGCAAGCCCAACTGGAGTACAGAGGCCGCTGAGGCCATCAGCCCCAGCATTTTCTGAAACCTTTTGAGCGGAACTATCGAGCCGTGGCGGAAGGATTTCGCGACGCGCTGAATATTTAGTCCGCGCTCTGGTGACAGGCGTGCCGTCATGGATCTCAAGAATCGCCTGTGATGGGACGCTATTTGTATTTGGAAATAGGCGTCTTTCAGATCTATTGACATAAACCAGTCCCCGTGGCGCAATTGCGCGAGGATTTTCCTGGTCGTAAGCATTCTGAACTGGCGTTTCACAAGCGCTCTGTTCAGTTGTCGCAGATCTAAAATGGGTCTGAGACCTCCATCTTTTTTCGGTACCAGAAAATATCTGCTGTGTAGGCCCCCTTTGCTCTGAGCTTGAGATAAAGGTTCTATAGCACCTTTGCTCAGTAGTTTCGCTATCTCGGCTCGAAGTAGATGAGATACTTCGTTTTTCACCGTCGTCTCGACGCGTGCCGTATAACGGCGGGGACGTCGAGCGAACTGTAGCGAATAGCCTCTATTTATAGTGTTCAGCACCCATTCTGATACCCCAGGAAGCTGTGCCCACACTTTCGTGTGAATAGCTAGGGGTAGAATGAGATCTGGGCTCTGGCCGAGACATAGTGACGGCAAGGGAGCTCCGGCGTGCTGTAACGCAGACACTGTGTTTACAGTGTGTGAGGCGGGGGGCGCGCCGATCGCGGCGGGCAGCCTGGCCGCGCTCAAAACCCTTATAGCAGTTTGCTGAGGGAGAGAGAGCGGGGCGAGCCCCGTGGGGCTTAACATGTCTGTGAGTGAATGTGGGCACAGGACAGCGGGCACATTTACTGCACTGAAAAAACACCGTCGGCCTGAGTTGACTGAATGCGTGTTGGTTTCGTTTTTACAGAACCCGTGGGACATGTGGTGTGTAGTGTTTGTGGGCACTGAGACGTAGGCACATTCACTACATTTAGTGCACAATCGACATGAGGCGATTTTGTTTGTGCGAGCCCTGCATTTTTTGCGGGCTGTGTTTGTGTGTAGAAATGAGCCCTGGGTTGTGGGCATTTTCAATACACTCATAACACCATCGGCTGTGGCCGGAATACCAGAAAATACACCGTTTATGTGATTTATCTGGGTCGCCGTGGGAACAGCATTTGTGTGCAGGCAAGCGGGCATGGTACTGGCTTGCTTACTGCAAAATACACCGGAACAGTCACATTTTCTGGAACTGAACGAGCGAAAATTTCAGTGGAAGTCTGGCCACGGTGAGACTGAAACACCGTCGATTTCCTAGGAGGCTAGGAAGACTTGTGTTGGTTTCGTTTTACAGAAACCGTGGTAGTGTTTGTGGGCACATTCACTACATTTAATGCACAATTGACATGCGTCGATTTAATTTGTGCGAGCCCTGTACCGTGGCGGGCTGTGTTTGTGTGTAGAAATGAACACTGGGCTGTGAGCATTTTATTACACTTATAACACCATCGTCTGTGGCCGGAAAACCAGAAATACAATGATTACATGATTTTTCTGGGTCGCCGTGGAAACGGCCTTTATGTGCAGGCAAGCGGGCCGTGGTACCAGCTTGTTTACTGCAAAATACACTGGAACAGTCGCATTTTCTGGAACTGAACGAGCGAAAAGTTTCGGTGGAAGTCTGGCCGCGGTGAGACTAAATTTTTATCTGCTGCGAGAGCCGGGATCGAACACGGGTCTCTCGCGCGAAGGCTTCGAGTTCCGCCACAGGGAGAACTACATTAGTGCAAGCCGATAAGAGAGTGTCATCACAGTTTTGTGTGTGTCTGCGTTTGTATGCAGGTGTGCGTGTTATACAACAGGCTCATTGCTGCAATAATGACATTTTCAGCCGCTCAAACTAGGAGCTGAGAAATGTTTGAGAAATAGAGATTAGTCCGGCCTCGGCGGGGACTAAAACACACTCTTTTCTCATTTGCCGGTGACGCACGCCCATGGGGGGCGGGGTAGATTTCTTATAACGTAAAGAAAGCTAGCCGCGGTTTTAGGGCTCGCGGTCTTGATGCTGGCCCGTTTCCCTGACGACTCGCGGACAGAAGGGGGAGGTCCACAGAGCTCGCCTGTTGCGCGGCGGTTGCGCGGGCGCCTCCCAGTCGAGGCCGATGCTTTCCACGGCCTGAGAGAGCAGACGCATCAGCTCAGTCTCAATGCCGGCTCTCTTACCAGTGGTTTGGCGGGAAACGCTAGCGGAGGGGAGGTCCACGGAGCTCGCCCAATCCTCGCTATCAGATGCCAGAAGAGAACACGCCTCGGTGGGTTCGTCGAACTCGTGGACGGACGCGGCGGCAGGCGGCGGCCGTTGTCCGTCAGTGAGCGACTCGAGCGAAGCTGGCGGGCGAACCGGCGAGCTTTGGCGGGCTGGAGAGAGCTCGGGAGCGCGCTGGGCGCGGCGCTTCTTGCAGCGCGGCACCACGGCGGGCTGTGGTGAAGGCTCGGAGAATGATGCCAGGCGAGTCCTCAGAGTCACCATAGGCAAAAGCTCGCAATGAGGGCATCCGCCGTCAGCGAGCGCTATGGCCGCGTGATCCTCACCCAGGCAGGACACACAGATGACGTGACAGTCCCCGTCGCTGAGTGGGGCGCGGCACGAGCCACAGGATGGCATCTTTAAAAAGACGCAGCTCTTTTGTGATGAGAAGTGTGAGTCGCGTCAAGTAAGCGAGCAAATACTCTCAGCAGAGTAAGGATACAAAGTGATATAAAAGGATATAGAACGCCGGAAAGCGCAGCAGGTACGGCAGTTGAAGGCGGCGAGGCCAGCGACTCCAGAGCTCGTCCCGCTGAAAAGCTTGCTTCGACGGCGCGGCTTCTCACTCCGGATCCAGCGATGCGTGTGCTTCGCTGAAGAGATGAAAATCAGCTTGTACCAGCCTAACGAGCATATTTATAGAGTGAGACCACGCCTTTTCTGGCGGGACGTGACGATATGGGCGCGAGTTGCCCCCATTGGTCATTACGTCACGCAGAGTCTCTCTCGATAGGCTGCTGCATTTGCCGCAAGAGCAGCCAATAGGCGCGCGAGCTGTCTCGCCTGTGTCTGCTTGCTGCTGCAAAGCGTTTTACATTAATAAAAAATTAAGGATAATTTTTGGCTTCAATATCTCGTGGAAAAGAGGTTTTCCCCGAGCATAAGCTATTACGCAGTACGAGAGATACTCTCGTAAGAGAACCAGTTCTTTGTGTTTCTACAGCCAAACAACCGGTTCTCGGCCAGGAAAATTGGTTCCAAAGCGGCACCAACTCTTTGCTGGACTAGAACCGTTCTTTTACCATGTCATGCTTACGTCGGGGGCTGGGGGCGGGTTACTGTGAATAACAACACGACGGGAATGGGAAAGCTAAGATGCATGGCGACATACACAGTGATGTAACGACGTTCGCTGGGCTCTCTAGTCAGTGGAAAAACAAACAGGTTCTGAGAAGGTTCGCAAGTTGAACCAACTTTGAACCAGCACCACTTCCGAACCAGTTCTTTTTTGGTGGAAACGAGGTATATGGAGCAGTGTGGACCCAAATTGCAGAAATGTATAAGAGGCAGGACTTAACAGTCTTGAAACAAACAGTCTTAATATCCTTCTTTAATATACACAAAATAATCAAGCATCAAAAGCAGGGCTGAAGAATATCCACAAAGACTTGATGCAGGCAAAAAAGTCCAATATCATAAAGCAAAGTTCCCAAAAAAGCAGGTCAAAAGATCTGGGTAAAAACTTTCTCAAGGTAATCCAAACATTGGTCAAAAGAGAACAGGGATACACAAAAGATCTGCCTAAACAAAATAACTTTAAGACTGAGCAAAGATAAACAAATGCAGGCCTTATATATACAAACTCTAATAAGCCAGGCACAGGTGATATCTTTGAGCTAAAAATGATGAGGAGGAAGTTGTGGAAGGTCTTGTGCTCTCTGTTTCCCTCTGCTGGACAGACCGGAGGGCCAACCTAGCCTGGGAGGACTAATGAGCTTTGCCTGCTGTAGATAGGACAGGTTTTTGTCGTCTGTCCACACAATGAAAGGATGCTTGGACCCCTCCAGCCAGTGGCGCCACTCTTCCAGTGCAAGTTTCACAGCTATGAGTTATCGGTTACCCACATCGTAATTTCCTTCTGCTGAAGACATGCTTCTGGAAAAGAAGGAACATGGATGAACTTTGTTATCTGTGATTGATCTCTCAGAGAGCACTGCTTCTACTCCCACTTCAGACGCATCCACTTCAACAATAAAAGGTAATTCAGTGTCTGTGTACCAAGATTGGGGCAGAAGAGAACAGTTTCTTTAATCTGTCGAAAGACTTCAGAGCTTCAGCAGTCCAGTGTATATGAGTGGGTGAACCTTTAGTAAGAGCGGAAATGGGAGCTGCAATTTTGCTGAAGTTACGAATAAACTTCCTGAAGACATTTGCAAAGCCAAAACATCTCTGTCCCTGCTTCGGTGTTTTTTTGGGCCAGTTGGTGATGTCATTACACATGGTGAATGTGTTTGTGTAGAGTGTTTGAGAATATTAATGTCACAGATAGACAAACGCAAAATGATTCAACATCTCCCACAAGACATCATTGATGAAAGCCTGAAACACTACTGGGGCATTAGCTAACCTAAAGGGCATGGTTTGGAATTCCCAGTGGCCAGTTGGGTACTGAAGGCTGGTTCCATTCATTACCCTCCTTTATGTGTACCAAGTTATATGCACTCCGTAGATTATATATATATATATATATATATAAGGAAATACTTTGCTTTCTGAAGCAGTTCAAAGGCAGATGACATGAGCGGCAGAGGTTAGCAATTCTTAATAGTTATTTTACTGAGCCCATGATAGACGATGCAGGGCCTAAGGCTAACATCTTTCTTAGGGACACCAGCACCAGCTGGTGAAGTTGAAGGGTGAATGAAGACAGTTCTTAAAACATCCTGAATATATTCATTCATGTCCTTAGTTTCCGGGGCAGAGAGGGAATATAGATGACCAGGGAGTGTGCCAGGAAGAAGGTCAACAGCACAATCATATGGTCTGTGAGGTGGTAGCTTGGTAACTCATTGTTTGCTAAATAATTCTCAAATCATAGTAATCAAGAGGGAATAAGTGCTAGATCTAGTAGATTTTTCAAGAAACAAACACTCATCTCTTCAATTGCTGCTAGAATTTCTTTACTCCCAGCCACAAAGGAAGCAGGAGAGGTGCAGAAGTCCTTCCTTACTCACAGAACCCCAATAGAGAAGAGTTCCCGAGGCCCAAGAAAATTGAGGGTTGTGAAGCCGTGACTAGGGGTAACCCAGGATAAGGGGTTCTCTACAAAATAGGGTAAGAAAAAAGGAGATTGTTTCATGGTAGTTTGCTGCAATGGTCAAACACAGAGAAACTGTCCTGAATTGTATCTTTCCAGATCCAATAGGTCTCCACCCAGGTCTTCAACTTTATAGGATGCAGGACATGTATCATAGGGGGTACACATCTTTTTTGCCAGTTCAATGTCCCAAAAAAATTGTCAGCTGCACCTGAATCCACACTTTCAATACTTTCAATATAACCGTCTTCTCCTTGTTATCCCCCAAGTAAGGGAAGCTGACAACAGTAAACGGGAGTGTCAGACTAGACGGTTCCACTCGCTAAGTTCCCCCCACACCCTCTAGCAAGCCTTGTTTTTTAACGCTAATTCAGTGCAGGAAGAGTGCATGTGACCACACCCCTCACAGTAGAAACAACAACCTTCTCTTATGTCTCTCTCGGTCTCGCTCTCTCTTTATGTCATAGGCGAGTCCTGCCCACCTGCATTGGTTCTTCCTCTGTCTGTTGGTTGAGATGGGCAATTTCTAGAGCACTAGGAGATGATAACATTGCCCATGTTATCACCTCCAAATGCTCCAGAAATTGTCCATGGAGTTCAACATTCTCTTCTCCTCTCACGAAAACAGTTATCAATGTGGATGGCTAAGGTTATGAGTTCCTCCAGACTTGAGTCCCAGTTTTTTTTACTTGCTAGTTCATCTTTTACATCTTCAGAATGGCCATGGTAGAAGGTTGAGAAAAGGGCCTCTGAATCCCATTTACTCTCAGAAGCCAGAGTACGTAATTCAATGGCATAATTGGCTATGATTGATGCCCCTGACGTAGAAGTCTTCTTGCTGCCTCATGGCCACTGACTAGATGGTCAAACATCTGTTGAAGAGTCTCTGTGAACACCTTTAGATCTGAGCAAATGGGGGACTGTTGTCACTATAGGGATGAGGCCCAATCCAATGCATGGACACACAACAGGGATATTTTGTACGCAATCTTAGACTTCTCAGAAGCAAAGGCAAAAGGTTGGGGCTGAGATCTTGGGTTCCTGGGACATTGGTGCAGGGGATGGTGCTACCAAAGGTTCTCGAGGCAAGTGTGCTTGTAGTTGTTGCAAAGACTCCCCAATCTGGTTCACTGGGTCTATCAGCCTCTGGGGACCGGGGCTTAAGCCCAGGGTGTGTTGCTGGAAGCCCAGAGCACTAACCACTACACTGTGGAGCAGTGTGGACCCAAAGTAGTAAAAAGTTCCTCAGGGTAATCCAAACATGGATCAAAAGAGAACAGGCAAAAACTAAATATCTGCCTAAACAATAGACCTTCAAGACAGCAAAGGTACAGACATATAGGCCTTATACACACACACACACACCAATATATTTTAACCCCCCCAACAAACTGTTGATCAAATAAATGCAGCCTTGGTATATTAAGAAAATATTTTCAAAAACATTACAACAATCTTACTGACTGTTGGATTTTCTGATAAATTGTGACCTAGACAGATGTGTGATTTCCTGCAATTTCCACATGAATACAGAATATATGTATTTATTTTTCAGTGAGTGGTAACTGGCTTAGAGGGCATTCATATCTAGAACAAAATTAGCAAAATTTTTATAGCAGCAAAGGCTAATAAATTCTTTATGGTTGAGCGTTTATTTTGAGTGATTTAAATTAGAAAGTTTATGATTTAAACATGCCGGCTGCTTTAGATTTCAGTTTCTGTCCTGCATCATTTAGTGAAGGGTAAAACAAATAGAAAAAAAAAAAGATTGCACTGCTAAATATGGAAAGGTCAATGTGTGTCAGGAAATATTCATAATAATTGTGAGGAACATTATAGTCAGCTTCCCATTGTAAAGCCATAGTTAAAGTCAGATTGATGGATTTCAGTAAATCGGGTTGTACAGCTTGATTTAATTAAGTTCCATCTGTGATAGAGTCAGGAGGAATCTCTATTGCCAGTGTATTCCTCCTAGGCGACTCCATATCTTGCTCATGTTGTGAATTCTGTCGGATTCCTACAGTTACAGCTGAAAGAGGGCCAATCATGTATTAGTGAGTCTCATTTCTTTCTTTCTCAGACTTGTAGCTGTCTAACAGAGCTCTTTTATTAATGAGACTTGCAGTGGCTCCTTCAGGAAAGTGCAGGCCTCTCTGTCACATACTGTATGAGCGGCTGGATGGAGGAATCTATCACCTTTACTGGAAATCCTTTTTTTCTCTGAAGTCACAGTTGCTGCTTTGATGTCGGTATTAACCTTTCCACTTTTCACATAAAAGCTTCCTGCTTGTCTGGGTTGAGAAAACATGTAACATGTTTGTTTTGGACAACTGCTCGTGAAAGCAATAGCCCTGTGCTCCAGACAGACAGACAGACAGACAGACAGACAGACAGACAGACAGATAGACAGATAGACAGATAGACAGATAGATAGATAGATAGATAGATAGATAGATAGATAGATAGATAGATAGATAGATAGATAGAAAGAAAGAAAGAAAGATTGGGTCTGAAAGAAGAGTAAAACAATATCTCACAAAAGTTTGTTGAAAAGCATCAACAATAACTAATGAAGGAATTGTTTCGAAGACTTTGTTTCCCATGCACAGACATTCAAGACATTATGTAACACAATGATTGATAATTTCTTGTTATTTTATTATGTATAATCATATGTCACACCTCTCAGTTATCTGCTTAACCATAAGAGGCTAGGAAGGTGAGCACAAGAGAAGCTTGTTTCTAAGAGATAAAATGGAGCCCACTCATCATGTCAGCATGTAGTGGCAGAAAAGATCAATCTTCAATTATTGGGTTCATTTTAAAAGAGCCAATTCACCCACTGACTTTGCTTCAGGAGGTTTTCATCCTTTTGTCTTAAACTTCTTTATGAGGAAGTTACAATAAACCTGGTCTCAGACTACAGTCCGTTTACTGAGCATCTTATACATGTTGCACACCAACCTGGAATCCCTGACTGTTTTTCGATCTTTAGCTCTAATCTGATTGGCTGGATTTGTGAAACTTTTGGAAGTAAGGATAAACAAATTGGTAACACTTTACAATAAGGTTTCAATGGTTAACATTGGTTAACTACATTAGTTAACATAATAATTAACAATACTCCTGCAGTATTTATTAATCTAACTTAATGTTAATGTCAACATTTACTAATACATTTATAAAGGCCACTAAGAAATAACAATAAATAAGAAATCAACAATACAAGTGTCTGCACCCAGGGTTACTAAGTGTTTCTTTTTTATTTTATTTAACAGATGCTTTTATCCAAAACGACTTACATTGCAGTGAATGTAGCCTACAGTATACATTGTATAGTTATAGTTCATGCATTTTCTGGTAATCGAACATTGGCATTGCTATGCTCTACTGTCTGAGTTACAGGAATGTTGTTATTTTTTTTAAAGTCCCCCAGTCAATAATTTTATCTCTTAAAACTCATCTTTGATAATCAATCATTTTTCATTTTCTGTTCCTGTGAAAATAATTGATCCATGCCTTAAAATAGCTTGAATGTAACGGTATGTGCGGATCCATGAATATGTAGATTAGTCCCCGCCTCCACTCACTCACACCAGCTCAGAATACCTGATCCACTCGGTCAACTTACTGTAGTAAACGCTGTGCATTGGGAAGTGGAAATACTGGTTTAACATTTAAACTGTAACATCTTTCCAACTTTAACAATTTTAACGGGACTTTAACATCCATGGAATATTTCCATTACAAAAGCTTCTTTAGTGGGAAAATCGCTCCTCAGATTATTAAAATGTTCTTCACAATAAGAAAATGGTTCTTTGGGGAAACCAAAATGGTCCTTGTATGGCATCGCTGTGAAATCCCCTTTTTTGGAACTTTTTTTTTTAAGATTGCATCAAGCATGCTACAGGAACTAATACAAAACAAAACTTATGCTTATCTACCCACACAGATAAAAGCAGCTTAAATGTGCCTGTCGAGCTAGAGATCAAATTCTAGACAGGTAGAGAGAGAGAGAGAGAGAGAGAGAGAGAGAGAGAGAGAGAGAGAGAGAGAGAGAGAGAGAGAGAGAGAGAGAGAGAGAGAGCGAGAGAGCGAGAGAGAGAGAGCGAGAGAGAGCGAGAGAGAGCGAGAGAGAGCGAGAGAGAGCGAGAGAGAGCGAGAGAGCGAGAGAGCGAGAGAAGCTCCAAAACCTCATGACAGACTGGAGTGATGCCATATTAGTCAGCGTGCAAGATTAATGTAATACGCAGCACTTTGGACCTCACATGCTTTGCAGAGGGGAGAAACTTTGGCAGAGGCATCATATCAGAGAGATGTTTCAAAAGGCTGACTAGAAACATTTCAGCTTAATGAGGCACTTGGCCAGGGCCACCACAGAAAGGATGTCTGAATCAAAGGAAGTAGAAAAGAGGACAGAAGCAGGGTGGGCGAGCTAAAGAGATAAAAAAGCCATGACCAGACTGAAAGAAAGATTTGTTTTTTTAGGTGAAACTGTTGTCCGATGACTGGTAGCCTTAATGTGGCTGTCTGGTTTTTTGTCTATTTACATTACTCTTCTTTTCTTCCTCTTCTTCCTTTTTGTAGTGTGCAATAAAAACATACAATGAAAGGATATAAATAAAATACTGAGGAATAGATTGACACTGATTGCCAGGCTTTGAACACAACAATGTTTTAAGTCGAATTGGTCCATCTAGAGCTCCAAAGGTGAAGGTTAGGTCATCAACAAATCATTTACTGCACACTCATGTCGTCCCAATCATGTATGACATTATTTTGGTACTTTTTGTTTTGTTTTTGTTGCTACATTTCTCTTTATATTCCACAAGCGAACATCATGTGAGTGAGTGAGTAACTGCAGACAAAAGGACCATGTCAAGGTATATATGTGCGTCAAATAGCATAAGTGTGAATTAAATGGGTGTCACGGCTTTGAGAACACAGTGTATTGTGTATTGCATGTAGACATGCCATGTCTTTGATTGAACAAGGATAGGTTATTCACTTTCAGAAAGCAATGTGTAGACACATATTGTTAAACCCTGTAGAGATCATTCTGTAGATGTTACGTTCAGTTCAATGACTTTGGATGGAAGCTGTGGCTGGATATTGTAGGCCTATTAGATGATATACCATCATTATTCCTTGTTCACAATTGTGGCGAGCAGGACGAGGTCGAGGGCCGTGGGAGAACGGCGCGAGGCTGGTGGCGTGATTGCTGATGAGCGACACCTGTGAGACACACCGGTCTCGTATCTCTCACGGAGGAGAGGAAGCATAAAAGGAGGAGCGACGACGGTGAAGGTCGAGAGAGGACCAGGCCTGGCCTCTCTCGTCCTTCACCGTAGTCGCCACAAAAATATATTGTTTCAGAAGCAAACAAGTACATACAACATACAAGGTTGTAAATTCTTCAATATGTAGATTATTATATATTTTTTTTCATTCTATGTAAGGAATGAACTCTGGAACCAGACCAAAAAAAAAAACAAAAAAAACTTATTTTGACCCAGTTATTTGTAGCATTAAACGTTCGAGATTACGCATAATGTTAATGTTTTTCCATGTATGTGTAAAATCTTTACATATTTGGCATTGTTGAACGCCCCAGGCTCATTCATTTTGGTCTAACGTGTGTGGGCAGCGAATTTATGGTTATTGGATAGATCATGATAACAAAGATAAAATGGACACATTTTACACAACATGTATGCACATTTTAAAGTAATTTTTATAAATTTTACATGTATTTCAAGGCATTGCACTTATTGTAAGTCCAATAAATCAGAAACTATATAATATTCAATATGGATATTTTAGATTCACATTTAGACATTCAGCACACAGTGTTGCTTATATTTATAGTTTACGGTCTTCTCTTCTTTGGATTTTAAAGATTTTAATGAACTTTTGGACATATGGGATTTTTCTTTTTGTATGCTAAATTGAGGGAGGATATGAGGGCATATATTTTGGATAATATCTCAAATTGAGCTCTCACTATTTGTGAAAAAGTGAGAGTAAATCTGGAGATTCTTCCTCCTCATTTGCACTGGATGGAAATGCTGCTCCTTATTTTCCTTTTCATCAAGGTCTATAATATTGTATTTCAATGGCCATGAAAAGATATTGCTTGTATGATAATGTTGCTCCAAAGTAATCAGCATTCATTATTTGAATTGGGAATGTCCTTTAAATCCCAGTTTAATTCCTGAATTTCAACTAAATGTAATTGCAAATAATTAGAATTAAAATGAACTGAAATTAAAATAAAAAAATTTATAACTAATTTTCATAAACTTTAACTTTGACCAAGCCTTGTTTCAGAATTATTATTATTATTTTTGTTTAAAGCATTACGTTTTAATGCATTTGCAGTTAAGTAAATTATTATTTCTGAAATTCCATTCCAAATTCCAATTCAACTTCCTGTGTGGTGTGGCCAATTCAATTCAAATTCCCACACATGAATTGAAAGAGAATGAAAGTGAGGCTTTCAGGGATAGACGTCCATCTCTTCAGTGGGTTGTACTGTTATTTAATGGGTTTTTGAACACTGCAATAACATTCCTGGGAGCTGTAGAAAATTATAAGTGATCTAGGAGCTTTAAACCACTTTTTACAGTGGATCCCATTGAAAACACGGTAAGCCTAACCTTCACAGCCTTACAGGGCCATCGCTAGAGGGGGGAACGGTGGTGACGATTTCAACCGAGGGGGATCCAGCAACAACCTGTAGGCGCTGCTTTGAATAAAGTCTATAACAGTAAACAATAACAATGCATCAAAATCTAAGGCTTGAAGTTGAAGGTGACATTATACACATGCAGTATGCAGTCACCTGCGCCAACTTGAAAAGATTTTGGAAATTGGTATATAAATCCAGTGGGGAATGTGTTGTTCAATAGTTCAAGCATGTGTCTGGTGAAGTTGTTTTCACCAAAGTCACCTCAGCACAGGCGAGTCAAGATGATTGACAGGGTGATTGCATTTTATTCACACTTATTTGTTGCGGTTTTGACAATACATATAAATGTGAATATGGATGTTAAAAATAAATATTGTACATATGTGGAGGATTTTTGCAGACTTGGCGACACTGGTGTGACAGAGTGAATGTCTGTTTTATCTCTCTACTGTATATCTATATATCATCGCAAATATGGGAAACAATGAAATGTTTAAAAACATGTACCGTAAATTATATATATTTATAAGGCCCCCTTAAATTTAATGATTCCCCTATGACTGCCGATTCCTTTCACACATCTTCCATGGCCTTGAATAATGCCTCTGGGCTGACTCTTAGATTTGTGTTGCTATGCCAGTTTGTTGAAAGAGGCTCTCTTCCCTTGTGTCTGTCTTCTCTGCCTCTCTCTAGCTCTTTCTATTTTTCTTTGTAGCACTTTCTGTCACAGCAGTGATAGCCTCTTGGAACTCAGCGTGAGTGTTGACCCACCTGTCAGCCAAGAACCTCCTGAGCCCCTGGATAATTCAACGGATTGAGCCATGTGCTCCACATCAGAGGAACAACCTGAAATATCTACTTAGACCATCAGAACAGATCAGGAGATCTCATGTGGAATAATTCACATACTATCACTGATGACAAGGAAATAATAAAGGGAATGATCACCTTTGGCATCAGCGTTGACAGTATGAGAGCGTTGACAGCTAATCTAAATGCTTTAAAGAGAGATGGATATTTATGCCAGTCTGAATAATGGATTGAGAATCTATTTAATCAAACATTTTTAAGAGGCCTATTGTCATGATGTGGGTTTTTGTGTCTTGTCTTTTGTGTTGAGTTGTTCCCTGTCCTGTCTTTTAGTTCTCCCAGGTGTTTCTCGTTATTCCCTACGCCCCCTTGTTATCTTGTTAGCTCGTTTGTCCATGATTATTTAAGCCCTGTGTTTCTGCCCTGTCTTGGTGAGTTGTTGAATGTATGTTAGATGTTAACGTTGGTTATTTCTGAATTCTTGAATCCTGTTTCTAAGTCCTTGTATCCTGTTCCTAAGTCCTTGTATCCTGTTCCTGTCTAAGTTTGTAGTTTGTTAATAAAGAAAAACTGCGTCTGGATCCAGCCTCATCGCTATTTCTACTGCAGTACGTTACACCTATACAGCTGGTAAAATATCTAATATAAAATAATTAAATCTTTGTGATAATAATGTATTTAATCAAAATACACTGCTATTTTCATATGAGCATTATTTGGATACAGATGGTGAATATTCAATATTTTAGCAATTGCTCATTTATTCAAAACTTATATTAATATGAGATATTATCTTATTATATGAGATATCATTGTGGTGCGAAAGAACCGACAGAATGCAATGCTTTCTCTTTTTTTCATATTTAGAATTTATTTGGTGTTAAATTTAATTAAGGACCTTATGAATGGGACTGGAAGTCAGGATGTCAGTAAAAAGAAAAACTGACACGTCAAGGTCATTATAAATATACATAAAAAAAGTTGCATAGGGCGTTTTGAAGAAATGAATGTACTGTAATTCAACAAGAATGCATTAAATTGAATAAAAGTGACGGTTACAATGTTACAAAAGATGTCTTTTTTTAAAATAAATGTTGTTCATTTATGTTTTCTATTCACCAAAGAATCCTGAACAAAACTAGTCCAAACAAATTCCAATTGATTTTTTTTAGTTTTTTTGTGAGCACCAAATTAGCATATTATAACGATTTCTGAAGGTGTATGTGACACTAAAGACTGCTAAAAAAACATTACAGGAATAAATTATATGTAATTAGTATTTTTATTATTATTGTAATAATATTTCACAATGTTACGGGTTTTACAAAGTTTTGATAAAATTACATAACTTTTTTGTTGTTATGCTTTTTAAAAATGATTTGTTTTACTTTATTTTAGCAAAAATTGTGTTGGAACCACATGGCGGTGAAAATTTTTGATGAAACAGTAAAAACACCAAAAATAAAAGCATTATGGACTGGATAGAAAGTGGATGGCGGACCACAAGATGAAAAATATTGCTAGCGACATTGGCAGCCACCAGGATAGGACCCAGATCTAGAGGGTAGATTGAATGGAGAGGTCATTCCCAGTGAAGTGGGATGTAATTTTGCCCATGTCCCTTGCAAGTGGATCAGTGCGAGGCCAGGGGCGAAGCTTTGATTGGCCCGGGAACAAATGCAAATAAAAAAGCTGACAATCCTCCACAAAGAAGCGGGCAAACCAACACAGCTGGGTTTCTCGGACGAGCACCACATGCAGAGGCAAAGGGAAGAGCCAAGCTTTCACGACCAATGCCACTTGAAAGATACTGACAGCTGCTTGAAGACAAAACGCACACACACACACACATGAGCAAACACTTGCTCAGCCTGTGGATGTGACTGCGGTTGCACTGTTGCCCTAGTTGCCTCGTGTTCTGTGAGGCATATGCAGAAGGCCAGTCCGTAGACACGAACCCAACCAGTCACCCTCTCGCAGATGCTTCACTGCCTCACACACACCGCGTGCTCCAACACACACCGCTGCACGTCCCTGGGGTACAAACCCAAGGAAAACAGCTCAATCAAAAGGTCATTGTTTGAGCAACCACAGAATAGCTATTCATAAATCCTTGCTTTTCCATTCACGTTTCAGCATAAAAGGTCCACATAAGCAAACTTGATCTTTATATTTTAAATGACAAAAATATAAGTAAACAAAAATGGTATCCTGTATAGCTCAAATGGAAATTGCTTTGTTCACAGGTTGCTCTCTTATTATACACTACTGTTCAAAAGTTTGGGTTCGGTAAAATCGTATTAATATTATAACAATCAGAAGTATTTCATTCTAACCAAAGCTGCAGCTATTTGATCAAAAATGCAGTAAATATTGTGAAATAGTATTATTATTTAAAATAACTGTTTTCTATTTAAATATATCTCCAAACAATCCTGTGATGGCAAAGCTGAATTTTCACCATCATTACTCCATGTGTTTATTCCAATATGCTGATTTGCTGCTCAAGAAACATTTGTTAGAGGATTGTCGATTTATGCATATGTATCATATCTTATCTCATATCATAACCTATTTATCATATCTTACCTGTACATGCTCAACGGCACCCCTAAAATTGCAATTTTCCTTGACCTCAAATAATCTTTCAGTTAAAGATGAAATATTGTAGACATGTCTTCCCAGCTTGTTTTGGGGGAAGACACATATGCCAGTGTAATAGACAGTAGAAGGTTGTCTGCAGCAAATGAGCCTTAAATCCACGAGAGATGTGATGTGTGCTGTCAGAGCGCTGGAAGTGAAAGTGTTGAGTCAGAAGTCTGTTCTGAAAGAACGGCTCCTTCGCGTCCTCTAAATTATTCCTCCGATTTGTTTATGTGGCAGGCAGCTTTTAGCGGTCACTCATCTTTAAGCCACCACCATTTTCATATTCGACAAGTTAAAGACTGGATCATGTTACCAATCCTTTAGTGCTTCAGGCTGTCATGGATTACAATGTCTCAACTAAAGTCATCAAATGGGTCAGTATACACTTAAAGGGGTCATATAATGCCATTTTTATACAAGTTAATATGATTATTTAGGGTCTAAGTGAAAAGTTTGTAATATACTTGAATTAAAAATTCTCATTAAGAAAACACTAATTTTACCTGGTCAAAAACAGCTCTGTTTTCAGCACACCATTTAAGTGCATGTGTCTTTAAATGATAATGAGCTTTATCAACCCGCCTCTCAGTTCAAAGGGGCGTTTTGACACAACACACGTGGAGTGTTCCCTTGACAACAGTTGAGAGTATATTTTGGAGTAAGAATGACAGCCAGAGTTTCTGAGGACACATCTGTGCAACCGTATCAATTAGATTTTTTGACATTACTTCTTAACCCTTGTGTTATGTTGCGGGTCAATTTGACCCGTTTCGATTTTCAAGTTGTTGGAAATACTGGTTAACCTTTGTTTTTTCTCTTGATATTTTGTGACTTTTTCTCATTTATCATGATGAACATGCATGCAAAGTTTTAACATGCTGATGTGTTTTGACATATACAAACAAAATTACTGTTACGTTCGTGATGTTCGCGGGTCAATTTGACCCTCATAGACAACCATTCAAAAGCAACTGTACAGACACAAAATAAAAACATTTATTTTCTGTATGTCAGGGCACTTCAACTCCAGTTCTAACGTGCAAGTGCATCTAAAAGTGCTCTAACCCTAACCAAACACACTTGAAAAAGATAAAATTACAGTGTTCAGAATTATTTGCAAATTACAGATGAAAATCTTTGTCAGACACAGATAGTAAAATAAGCTCTCATTTCAATATTCAAAATATCTAAAATACCTAGCTTTTAACCAAAACTTTTATGTAGGATTTTCAAAGGCAGCTTCACAGAGCCAAAAAATAAATAAAAAACATTTATTTGATGTATGTTTTTGTTATGTTTGGTTTGTCACTTCCCAGTGAGTGAATAATGAAACTAGGAAAATAGGTCTTAGGAAACTAGGGAAAGTTAACTTAGGAAAATGAAAACTTTTCATTATACAGCAATTTTTTTTTGTTCAGTTACGATGTTCAAAGCATAAAATGTAAAAAAAATAAAATAAAAAAAAAGGAAAAAAAAAAATATGCAAAAAAATCAGTATACTGTTTATTTTCCAATTTTGTCAAAACAAAACTGTTTTAAAAAATGTTTTAAAAACATTTTCATAAATCATATTTTCAGATATAATGTTTTTGTAATGTTTGACAAATGCTGATATTAAAAGTTTACAGTTTGTATCTAAATCTTTGTTGTTTTTCATAGTGTGATTTTTGAGGAATTGTATTGAATCCAATTAGGGTCAATTTGACCCGGTCCATAAGGGGAGTACACAGAATTTGAACAGAACACAAGGGTTAATCATTAACAGACACCATTATAAACCATCTACAAAAGTAAGCTTAGTATAGTGTTACCACGTTAACTTTAACACCTGCATACACAGTATCTAATAACACAATAGCCATAATGTATTGTTCATTATAAATGTGGGATTATGAATTATATTGAGAACGTTGTACATAGAAAACCTGCCGTAGTTTTATGTACATTTGCTCACCTGACTAATAAAGTACATGGAACACTCGCATCTCTGTCGAGTCGAAGTTAGTCGCGGACGTGGAGCTCTCGGCATCTCGAAAGATTTTGATCTTTGTTCTAGTCCTCTTTTTGTCTCAAAGTCTGCTTGCCATGGTCCAAAATGTTTGAACAAAACAACAACAGCGTGAGCGTCCTGCTAAGCATAACCCTTATTAGACATTCTCTGGCAAAACCCAGTTGTCCACGTCTGTCGCCATGGTTACTATGTCAGTACGAGTGGAAACCGAGGGTAACGCGGATTTGACGCCATTGACTGGCGACTAGTCCCGTTTCCTTGGTTAAAATCGCAATTTTCTCACGATTTACAAATAGTTGGAAACATTGGGGATATTGTAAGTAATCAACTAAACAAAATATATAACCTTGGCCTTGTGGTTTTTGGATATTTTACTGCAAAAATCCTACATATTGTACCTTTAATGTAAAGCACGTATAAATCTCCAAAGAATACAGTATTCAGACTATGCAGTGTTCTAGACAAGATAGGGTTCTTTGGAGACTTAATTTAAAAACTAAAATAATATATCAGATTTAATACGTTAAGGTCGTTAAGTTTATTAGCATAAAAAGAGTATCTTAAAAAATAAATACAGTAAATACATACCCCTAGGCCTAGCTCAGTGGTTCTCAACCAGGGGCCAGGGCCCACTAGGGGGCCTCAGCTCAGGTTTTTTATGGGGTAGGAATTGTGAGTTTTATTCTCCTGTAAACCACAAACAACTGGAGAAGGCATGGGGCCTTTGAATATTGTTGTGAGCAACGGGGGGCCTTGAAGTCAAAAAGGTTGAGAAACACTTATCTAGCTCAAACAGTAGAGTCAAAAAAGTAAATGTTACAAAAAAGCTAAAATGGAGATTACACTGAGGAACTTTACAATGGCTCTTTTCATTTTCCAGTCATTTTTAGACATTACGTTGTCATGGAAGCAAAGTTGTACAATTGGATAAAACTTCACACATAAAAGTGATCCTTTTCACACTAAAATCATGTTAACACATAGAGTAAGAGCCACAAGTTATTTTATTCTTTAAATAGATTATATAAACTTGGCATAAATAATTGTGAATTAAGTATAATATTTAAAATATTTCCTGAAACTGAAACTGAAAAGTGATACAGTTGTTTTTGATCATGTATCATTTTTGTTCCATTTAATTTTGTTAATAAACATTCTTAAAAGGAGTTACTGAAATACGGTATGCTATTCGAGTTCAACTCACATTCTCATATCAAGGAGGTGCAGCGAAATATGACAAATTAGACGGATTGCTATTATATTCTTCACTGTATGTCTTGTGGCTGTAGTATGGGGGATATGAGCAAAAAAACATCTGTATTCTGTAAAACAGGTTGCATTTCTTCCGGTCCAGGTCTCTTGTACGTTTTCATTAAATAAAGAGATATTTTATAACCATTTTTATTTTCCTTCTCTCTATCATTCAGATATTAAAATGGAATCAAACGGCAACGATAAAAATAACTAGGTTACAGTGTTGGGGAAGCTACTTTGAAACTGTAGTTTGACAAGCTACAAGCTACTCGTTAGTTAAAGTAGTTAAACTACAGTCAAGCTACCCTTTTGGAAAAGTAGTTAGCTACACTACAAGTTACGATCAAAAAGTAGCTAGCTACATTGAAACTACTTTTGCTTTTTTTTAACAACATATATTATAAATAACTGAATAAGTGTCTGAGAAATGTTGTAAGTACAATATTTAGTGTTTAAAACAATGCAATACAATTATGATTTTTATTGTTTTATTACACACAACACTCAAATATCTCAGACTGTTTGTCAAAAGTGCAAAATTGCAACAAATACAACATTGCAAGAACAAAATATACATCCAACGTAAATTGCATGTATAGACTTTTTCTCAAAAATACCGATTGTGACTGTGAGATGGTTGCATTTTACATTGCAAAATACATTGAACAACCGCTCACATGTGGCACTGACAATGCACGTTAAACTCGCTCACACGCAGTGATGGAGCTCGCAGAATTTACTGTGAAAGAAGAACCTGAATCACAAGCTGCTTGTGAGCACAGTTTGATTCGCTCTGGATCCAGTCACAACACATCTATACACCAATTTAATTAGATCAAAGCCTTTGTCGTGCGATAAACAAACTAAGATTACATTTTTTGTTCAACTGAAACACGATGGCGCAAACTTTAGTTTAGTGGTCTTTTATGTTCATTACCAAACGCGGACAGATCATGGCGGTTCATTGTAATTAAATCAGAAATAGAAGTTTGATGTAACAGAGAGCAATAAAGCAGGATAATTAATACATTTTAAAATGGCCATTAATCACCTGTATACAAGTGCGTCCTTAAATTTGTGCTTGAGGTCTTCTGTACGTCAGTGAACCGTTAGCCGCAAGATGCGTGAATAAACAACAGGTGGCGGTAATGGAAAAACAAATTAGTTTGTAATCTAACAAGAAGAAGAATATCCTTGCATCGCGCTGATTCGCGCAGGCTCAACAAAACACAATGTAGCTTTTGCTCACGCTACACCGCTACTTGCTGCAAAAAGTAGTTAGCTACTGGAAAAGCTACACTGTTTAAAAAGCAACTGAGCTACTGCCAAGCTACTGAAAAATGTAGTTAAGTTAGTAGCGTCGCTACTTGTAGTTAACTACTCCCCAACACTGCTAGGTTAGCCATCAGTTTATTCTGCTGTTAACACTTTCTGGCGGATGCGCTGAGAGCAGTTTTCCTGTTTGTTCATGTGACGTTCGACATAAAGCCTATTGAAACAATGAGTACTTTAATGTTAACTGATTTGACTACTTTCATTATGTCTCACTGTAACAAAGATTTTGGTAATCTTTGGTCATTTTGGCAAAGATATTTTAAGATGATGCATGTGTGAGTGAATAAAATGATATATCATTGAGAGACGACAGAAGGGTTGCTGTTGATGATAGATATATCCAGAAACATATATGTGTCCAGGGTGCAAGAGGTCCTGCTTCTCATCATGAAACAGTGGATCAGTTCAAACATTTTCATGATATTTAATTCGCACAAAGATGGCTCAGCCAACGCTGTTACCGGAAAAAATGTTTACTCAACATGGACCAATCCGGAAGCCAAAAACTCAGCTATGTGAAACGTGTGGTCAAGTTGAAATGTGCACACATCAATCGATCACCGGAAAGTGTGATTTACCAAGCGTAAAATATTTTTTTGCTGCAATCAGCATTATACAACAAGTGCCGTCGATTGAGCTGAACTTCTACAGAACACGGAATATTCCTTTAAGAGAACAGACAATAACAACAAAAGTTTCTCCTTTGCTTTATTATGACACAGCCCTGTCTGACGCCGCCAGAAGCACTGCAGAGGACGTGAGCTTCCGGGTAATTAGTTGGTAATATTGTGTTGTCAAGCTCTGGATAATTTAGACCAGTGTTTTCCTTCCTGTCCCCTTTGTTTCCCCGACAAAACACGTTCAAACACGGTACCAGGCATCCCTAAAGGTTAATTGGTAATGATCCCAGACAACCTTGCAAGCCATGGTAATTCAGTTGCCATAATTGCTCGGCAGAGGTCTACTAACACCAGGGCAGCATTCAGGCTTCTGCTATTGCATTCGGCTGACCTTTAGCTGGCACAAGCAGCTCCGATATAGACCATAAACCGAGTGAGCGAGAGAGTAGGAGGGATTTGGAAGAGGTTGGGAAACTCTGAACTGAATGTCTTGGTCAACGTTTTAATAAAACATTGAATGCAAAGATGTCTACATATGAAGGTGGTGCAAATAAAAAATTCAGCTAAACTGATGGTCACTTTGAGATTTTTTTTTGTCATTAATGATTATATGATCCTCTGAGATGCATGTCATTAATTCAGTGATTTCATTCAGTGTTGTTATTGTTAACTTTAGGGTTGGGCAGTATGACGATAGATATTTTGGCAATGGTATAACATGTCTGTCTTCAGAGATTTTGCGATATATATATATATATATATATATATGTGTGTGTGTGTTGCACAGCACTACTGACACTTTAGAGTGATGAAACGCATGAACGAGACAAAGAGCGGTACGTGCTTGATGTTAAAAAGAGTTATTAAGCGCAATAAAAGAACTCTGGTGCTCCAATTTACGCCTCATTAATGTGACAGATGCACGCTATTACCTCTCCCTTCATTAAGTAGCCCTTTTGTCCAAAAACTTAGGCAGTGCCTTGTTGCCTCGCTGCCCTGTCAGGCAGTGACTTTGCAGGCAGCGTTTGCACAAGAAGGCAACTCACGAAACTGGTTTCAGACAGACTTCTGAGGCAGCATGACAGTTTAATTATCTACAGCGAAATAGAGAGAGCTTTAGTGGAACGCACAGGATTGTGGGATATCAAAGGCAGTGAAGGATGCATCTATGCTGCCTTCAAAAATCCATCAGATAAAGGAGGTTTCTCGGGAGACAGGAAGTGAAGCTAGCTTTGGATTCAGACACAGTCCGTGAGTTGTATTTGTCGGATAGTTCTCATTGACTGTGGTGTTCGTTCCTGTCATGCTTTCGTTTTCTCTCCTGATTTACCCGTCTTGTTTTCCCATCATACATCGGACATTCTGCCGTCATCCCTGCTGCCATTATTTACCCCACTGCAATTATTGGCTGCCAAGCTTCTTCATCATCATCGTCGTCATCATCAAGACATTTGGATTACATTTTCTGTTCTGACTGTCTGTATTATTACCTGGTTTCTTTATTTAACTTCGTTTATTACATTTCCTGCATCTGGGTCCATTATTAACAATAACATAACAATTAAACTTAAAAATGACAAAAGCACATAGCAAAAAATACTAAAAGTTAAACTAAAAATATTAAGAAACACTATATTAGTATATACCAACACAATCTCATGAAAGTGCGTGTCTAGCACAAATTTAATTTCTCGTACCATTTATACGCCAAAAATAGTTTTTGTGTGCAAATGATATGCACTGTAAACCCCTTGGGTAGGATTAGGGGTGTTGAGTGCGTGCATTACACGCCATAAAGTGCGTATCATATGCACGCGTAAACTGCAATTAAAATAGCAAGTTTTACATACCTATATTATTCACATTATCTTTTACATGTAGGCATTTGACAGATACTTTCTTTCGTTTAAATTGCATTCAATGTATTCTTTTTTGTTTTTAATAAAAACCACACAAAGTTCATTAATTGAAATAACTTTGAAATAAAGATACAAATTATACATGTTTATGCAAAAGTTTAAGAGCTAAAAACAATATTTGTTTCTGTTATGTTATCGAGATAATATGCTGATAGAATAAGTAACTTGCACTTCATACTCAACTCACAGTTTGCCGGTAGTAGTAACATGTTGCTAAGCTAGCATTATGCTGCAATAAGCATAAAAATACATAAAATAAACATACAATGATAATATATGTATCATTTTTAATTAGATTGAACTTTTTAATGATACTTTTCAGTATTGAATGAAGTATAAGTATATTTGTAAAGATATAGTCTGTTGCAATGCATTCTGGGATTGCCGTATCCATGACGGATTCATGAAGTGCTGTCTTTAGGCCATTATCTTTGATCTTGTCTTTATCTTTGACCATGCATAGTTATGACACTTACCTGAAAAAAACTTTGAGTCGTAAACATGCCTGTCATGAACCACGCTAGACTTGCATGTGTTTCGACTGTCTTTTACTGAACACTTCCTTGAACGTATGCACATGCATAATGACCAATGAGAAAGCTTGTTATTTACTCGAATACTATACGTCACATCTCCTCCCTTTTGGGCAAAACATCAACTTTTTTTTTTTTAACAAAATTAAAACACAAATTCAGGCACACTATTGTGAACATCATAAACAAACAAAATAAATTATGCAAGCAAATCTTTCAGCTTGTAAAGTCTCTGTGATGCACTCTTCAGACAACAAGAAGAGAAAAAAAAAGGATATTTCTGTACTTTGATTCTGTATTATGACTGGTAACGCAGAGGCTTCCTTATCACACGCCCACAGCGTGTCGTCTTAGGCGACTCTATGTGTTGTGGAGTACGAGGCAAAGCAGCAGAAGGTTCTAAGGAAGGAACCAATGTTCCCTGATTCGCCTCGAGGAATTGCTCGCTTGAAACCACAGGCAGGTTACCTTCCTCAGCATCCGTTGTACAGTCAGGTAGATCTTGTTCATGTTGGGTAGCTGTACTCCCTGGAATGGCTTGGAGATGTTTGCGATTCCTGTGAAGTTCTCCATGGTCAGTTGATTCATAGAATGACCTCGGCTGTTCAGCTTGACGACTTACGATCCCTTTTGTTGTCCACTCTTTTTCACCATCCAACTTGAGGCGCACAGAGTCCCCAGGATGTAGCGGCGATAAGGATCTTGCACCATGTCGTCGATTAAAGAAGTATCTGTAAGATTCCTTCACTCTGTGATCCTTAGCTTTCACTTGTTGCAAGTCAGGCCATTCTGGGGTCAAGTTACTTGCCATCACTGGAACTGTAGTCCTGAGGTGCCTACCCATGAGAAGTTGTGATGGACTGCACCCCGTGGCTGCTATTGGAGTTGCCCTATATGCGAGAAGGGCCAAGAAAGGGTCATCCTGCTTCAGTATCTTCTTTGCTGTCTGAACAGCCCTCTCTGCTTCTCCGTTTGATTGTGGGAAGTGAGGACTGGACGTCACATGAACAAAGCTGTACTGTTCTGCAAATATCTTGAACTCAGCTGATGTGAACTGTCGAGCGTTGTCAGAGCACAGCCTTTCAGGGATGCCAAAGCGTGCAAACATACTCTTTAATTTGCCGATTACTCTCCTGCTTGTGATGTCCACCAAGTGTGCTATTTCAATAAATCTTGAGTAATAGTCCACTACTACAAGGTAATGATGGCCACCTACTTCACAGAGATCTACCCCGAGGTATCTCCATGGACCTGGGGGTAACTTTGTCACCAGCAATGGCTCCTTTCGTTGCGTTGGCCTATTACTCTGACACAACTGACATTGACTCACTTTACGTTTTAGATCAGTGCTTATGCCCGGCCACCATACTGACAGGCAAGCCCTCTCGCGGCACTTGCTAAGTCCTTGATGGCCTTCGTGAATGTGAGCGAGTACTTCCTCTCTCATCATTATTGGGATCACGATTCTTGACCCGTGCAAGATAAGCCCTGTCGACTTACTCAAAAAACCCTGTTGGCTAAAGTAGTCTCGCAAATCGACAGGCACCGCTTTTACATGTTTAGGTCACCCTTGCTGGACATATTTAAGCACTCTTTGCAACTCCTCATCTGCTTTCGTTGCATCGGCTATCTGCTGTATCTTCTGAGATGAAGCCGGCAAGTGCTCCTCGACTCCAGCTATGTAGGCCTCGACTTCCTCTTCGAGATCTGACTCTTCTAAGTTGGCCAGGGGATGTCTGGACAACGTGTCTGCTATAAGCAGAGACTTCCCTGGGGTATACTCTGCCACGGGGTTGAAGCGCATCATCCTAATTAGGAGTCGCTGACAACGAATGGGGACCTCGTCTTTCACCAACGGAACCAACATTTCTTTCACTCTTGCGAATGCCTCCTCTTGACTCTTATCCCATCTCCACACTGCATTGGCTCTTAGTAGCTCATTCAATGGCTGTGGCACAGTAGCGCTGTGTGGCAGGTAACGGCAAAGGTAATTAATCATACCCAGCATACGCTTTAGCTTCGTCAGATTTTGAGGTTTGTCGAGGTCCCGAATAGCACGGACCTTTTCCGGGTTGGGCCTGATGCCCTCTTGACTGAGACTACGTCCCACAAAAACCAATTCCTTTTTGCCAAAGATACATTTTTCCTTTTTTAGCTTCAGCCCTGAGGCATGAATGGCCTTCAGTACTTCATCAAGTCTATGGTCATGTTCTTCACGCGTATGACCATATACCAATATGTCATCCATATAGCAGCATACTCATTCGACATTCGCCAGTCATGCGTTTTTGAAATATCTCTGGAGCACTAGTTATGCCGAAAGGGCAAACGACGAAAGCAGTACCTCTTGAAGGGGGTTATAAAAGTAGTCAACCTCTTGCTGGCATCATCAAGCGGAATCTGCCAGAAACCACTGGCCGCATCCAGACTGGAAAAAAACGTTGCCCCCGCCAGTTTAGAAGTGATGACATCCAAGGTTGGCAGAACAAACTTTTTGAGAATGACGGCTTCATTCAGTCGTTTGAGGTCGACACATATCCTAATGTCTCCATTCCTTTTGGTTACTGGCACCATTGGGGCACACCATGGGGTGGGCTCGGAAACCTCTTCAATCACGCCCAGCTGCTCCATTCTATCCAGTTCTTGTTTGAATTTTGTAAGCATTGGGATTGGTACCCTGCGAGGTACATGAACACTGTGTGGCTCAGCTGAAGTTTTGAGTATTATTTTAACCGGTTCACATGCCATCAGTCCCAAAGAGCCAAACACACTCTCTGTTATTTCATCTATTCTTTTTATTAGCCCCATTTGAATTGCAGTACTGCGTCCCAGCAGATTGCCAACATGAGCTCCTCTCACCACATAAGCATTCATCAGATACATAGTTTTTTTCACACTTACTTTTGTTCTCAGTTGGCCCAAGCACTTCAGCTTGCCACCAGGACTGTGCAGTATGACGTTTGTTTTGCTCAGTGGAATTTTGTTCTTTAGACTTTCGTAACTTTCCTCCGATATTACAGTGGCGTCTGCGCCGGAGTCAATTTTGAAATTAATTGTTTGTCCATCCATGGAAACATCGACAGTCCATGGTGGAACAGTCTCATCCTCCCTTTGAACTGAGCCAAGGAACATAGCTGACCCTGCACCCTCGTAAGTTGTCACTTCTTGCACCGTCCTAGTGTGGCAGACCACGGCGAAATGGCCAATCTTTCTGCACTTACAACATTCTGCTTTTTTGGCAGGACAATATTCTGTTTGGTTATGGGTTTTGTTACATCTTGTGCATTTCTTCCTGTCACTTCGTTTATTTCTATAGCCTTGTCCTTTTCTTTGTCTATCAAAACTCATTTTTCTTCCTCTGCCACGATTTTGTTGGTAGAATTTAACCTCCTCCAATTTACTTTCACTTTGCTCAGCATTTTGGTTTTTAATGAGCTCGTGGCTACGTGCCATTTCAATTGCTCTCGTGAGCGTCAGTGTTCCTTGAAGCTGCAGCTTTTCTGAGAGAGATTTGTCTCTCAATCCGATCACAATCCTGTCACGAATATATTCATCTTTTAGTTCGCCAAAATCGCAATGTTCTGAGAGCTCGTACAGTCCTCTTACGAACGCCTCCACTGGCTCTCCCTCACGCTGACAGCGCTGATGAAAGCGCGCACGTTCATATATCACGTTTCTTCGGGGAATGAAGTGCTCATCAAACTTCTGAATCACCACTTCATAGTTATCTCTGTCATCATCGTTGTTGAACGTGAAGGATTTGAATATATTCTCTGCATCCTTCCCCACGGAATAAATGAGAGCACTGACCTGCACTTCGCCATCCTCTAGAGATAGTTTGGTGGCTGATCTGTAGCGCATGAATCTTTGTTTCCACTCCGGCCATTCGCTCGGCCTTTCAAACGGGAAACTTTCTGGCGGCGAAAATTTTAGCATGGTCCTCTACGATATAGCTCTTCACTTAACGGGGCAATATACCATCAATCCGACACGTCTACTGAGCTAAAATCCCGCTTCTAACACCATGTCATGAACCACGCTAGACTTGCATGTGTTTCGACTGTCTTTTACTGAACACTTCCTTGAACGTATGCACATACATAATGACCAATGAGAAAGCTTGTTATTTACTCGAATACTATACGTCACAATGTCTATACACAGCTATAGTTCAGCCAACACAGAAATAAACATTTTTTTAAGAGCTTTGAGCTCTCTAATTTCTGGGAATGTATGTGAGGTTTTCTAGGTATTTTTGTCGAGTTGCTCTACAGGATCCATTCTTTAAATCATGTTTTTTTTTTTTTGTATTAAGTATTTATTCTACTGTAAGTTGTGAATCAAGCAGGCAAAATATCATAAATTGATATGGAGTCATGAGAAGCAGGGTTTAAATGGGTGGTATAATGCCCTTTTCACAAGATGTGAAATAAGTATTTGATGTCCTAGATCAAAATAACCCACAGATATTTTTATATAGCATGCTAAAATTTTCACTTTTTGAGGGTTACCAAAAACGCACCATTTTTGTGTCTGTACCTTTAAATACAAATGAGCTGCTGCTCCCGACACAGAGGGCGGAGCTACAACAGCTCCTTCTTAGCAGCTTCAATTACCTCACACAGACATGCACTGACAATTTAAAAAACTTTTAGCCTTTTATGTTCAAACCGGAGTTAGACAAATAAAAGATAGGGAGACTCAAGAACAAGTGACAAACATGTAGACAATATTTCTGAATGGTTAGTTGATGAATGTATGTAGCTTATGTGTAGTGTCTTCTATTCATTGATTAGCATAATCTGTTTTGATAATCTATAAATCGTGTTCCCGGGGGCGGGGTTTATAAACATTTAAGGGTTTGTGATGTCACTAACCCGAGAGGAAGCTCGTGTAGTCCCTACCAGCCGTTTGTAGTCCTTAAAAAGCAATTTCTTTAAAAGAAAATATCTCTCTTTGCTTTGAACTTATAACTTTGCAGATGTTGTTTATGCTTAAACAGCAACATTACACACTAACTCGCGTTAGAAAAGTGAAATCATAATCAACCACCCCTTTAAAGTGTATGGATGTATCTGTGTGGGTGTATGGATGTATTTGTTAATGTTGTCTGGGTCCTATCAGTTCAACGCTAGAAACATTTCCACAGCAAAACTGGCAAAAACCAACAAATTCATGAAAAAACGCAAGTGGTAAACAGCAGAAGCAGAAGCATTAAATCATAAAACAGCAGTCCTGCCCACTTTGTTTAAAACTCTTCGCATCCGTTTGAGGCCTGTTATCAGCCTTCCCGAGGAAATGCACTTTCATGTCTTTTCATTATCATAGATATTATGTAAAGCTTACAGGCATACTGTGAGATTTGCTTTGAGATTGCAGTGTGCATGAGCAAAGACTCGGGCAGAAATTCAGAAAGAGAATTTGCTTGACAACTGCTGCACTCTGATCTCTGTGCTGTGCTGTGATGTGAGACTGGGTCAATGGGACTTGAGCCAGAGACTGGATGCTGAGTGGAGCAGAGTGTAACTCGACACATGGTAGAGCTCAGTATGATGCCATATCTTTAATTGTATTTGGGACTGTGTGCATTGTGCAGTATGCATATTTTACAAAAATAAATTGAAATAACCATTTAGTTTTTTTAGTTTGCACTGTGACATTTTCATGACAATTAAGTGTTTTGAATATTCCTAGAAGGACTCCACATTCAGTGGGATTTATCCATAGATTCATATGCCTGTTTTTGACCTGTATCATAAAGATGACCTTGAAGTTGGTTTAGGCTATGTTTACACGGAAACGATCTGAAGAGAAAACGCAAAAGTGGCGTTGCGTTATCACTTTTTATTCTGCGTTTAGACGAGCGTTATGGTTGGGAAATCCGCGTGCATGGTGACGGCAAAAGTGTGTGAAATTCGATGTAGTGTGCACTCCAGGCGGCTAGGTGGCAATGTGAAGCACTGGCACACAACAACACCAATATCTTAGAATATTTTGTACAACTGCTGAAAAGACTCTTGTATGTTTTTCAGAGCTGCTAGGGCAACTTGAAGGTCTGACGTATGGAAATAATCTGACATGTTGGTTGTTATTTTCCTGTACTGGCGCATGCATGTGACGTAAACGCATACGCGACGAGAGCCACCGTGAGCAGATTTGCGTTTTTACCGTTTAGACGGGAACGCGACGGTTGAGCGTTTTTAAGATTTCCACTCTGGAGGGTGGTTTCACTTTTTTGCGTTTTTAAGCCCACAAAACGCCGTTGCCGTGTAAACGAAAGGCACATCCGATAAAATATTTTTACGTTTTCACCCGGAATCGTTCTCGTGTAAACGGGGCCTTAGAGGCTATGAGCAATGATTTCACCTGCTGCGGATCCTTGAACTGGATTATGCCACAACTGGGATTTTGACAATTCTGTCATCATTTACTCACCCTCAAGTTGTTGCAAACCTATATGAGTTTCTTTGTCCTGCTGAACACAAAAGAAGATATTTTGAAGAACGATTGGAACTTTGGCACCATTGACTTCCGTAGTATTTTTTTTTTTCTACTATGGAAGTCAATGGTGCCAAACAACTGTTTGGTTCCAATCGTTCTTCAAAATATCTTTCTTTGTGTTCAGCAGAAGAAAGAAACTCATACAGGTTTGCAACAACTTGAGGGTGAGTAAATGATGACAGAATTTTCATTTTTGGGTGGAGTATCCCTTTAAAGATCTTCTAGTTTGCTTGGATTTACTGTAGATTTAAGGAGTAAAGCTTGATCTGGGAGAATTTTGGATTGCACCATTGGACATTGGCTTTCAAAGACATTAATTTCTACACTGTTTGGACTGAACATTCTTCATCATTATCATTGTCTTCATCATCATTGTCACATACAAACAAATACGCTTTTGACTTCTATGCTGCTGGTTATTATTGGGGAAATCTGTATGTTGTGTTATTGTATTTTTTATCAAGGGGTTTAAGAGATAAAAATATGTAAATTAATGAGAAGCATTTCTTTATTGTTTTGTTTATAGATCAAAGGTTTTTGGAAATGCTTGCAATATACATCGAGCTAACCTTATTGATTGTTCTGTTGTGTCTTAAACTAAATCTAGTTAGTGGTTCCCTATAAAACAGATTTATAATCAATGCCTTTGTGAGTATATGTTGTTCTCTCAAAATTGTCAGTTGTATTGACAATTCAACATTCAAGATGACTTTGGGAAATGAGTGAATGCAAAAAGAGAAAAATAACTGCAGAAGTGGAGGAAAGTATACAGAAAAGTCCATTAAGAATTTCCCAGCCTCAAAAAGCAAACTCAAACCGAATCAATTAAACTTTATTTTTTGTTTTCTGAGTAAACAAAGCATAGTGTGAATAGTACATATTACTAGATTTTTAAATTAAGACATTAAGTAAAGGTAACTAAAAAGTGTTAGTTAGAATCACTGTTGGATTTCACAGTGTAGGATGGCTTATTATGGGTGAGTAAATTATGGGATAATTTTAGATATTTTTGGGTGAACTAACCTTTTAATCATACCTAATAACTAAACTTAATTACTACTAACTATGAATAAGCATATTTTTTTAAGCTAAATCATAGTTAATAGTGATAATTAGTCCCTAATCTAAATTGTGACCAACGTTTAACATAATAAGCTAGCATAAGATATATCTCACAAAAAAAAAAAAAAGAATATATATACTTATATACCTTTAGATAAAAGCTCAAATGTGTGAGACAATTTAATTTCGCCAGGACTGATCACAACTCATTGAATGTCTCATTGGTATATATTTTGATAAAGAAAGAAATCCTCCATAACACAATGACTTTTGAAGGGTTGGGTAAATGCATTTATCATCTTTATTACTGCTTAATTATGTTTTCAATCCTTCTAGGCATTCAAAAGCCAAAGGATCGTGCCCCGAGCAACAGATGGGACACCGCCACATGTTGTGATTTACACCATCTGCTAACAGCTCAATGAACAATGGGTGATGACAAAGGCTTGTATTGTCTGTCACATATCAGGTCTGTGCCGAAACCCCCTGCAGAACACGGTTCCCCAGTGTTCCAATTATTTGCGCCTCGCGCTATCCTGCTGAGCCCAACCTTGTTAAACACTTGTCGTAGAAGCTTCCTCGAATCTAATCCCAACCCTGCTAGCTTGCCTTTATCTAGGTCCTTCAATGCCTTTGGTTGTCATGCATGTTGAGTAAGAGTCTTCCAGTTCCTGGGGGAGATTAGATAAGCCGGTTTATGGTAACCAAATGAAGAGGTTGTCTGCTTTTACAGTTTCTTGCTTTGTATTTTCAACATACCTTTCCCCCCCCCCAAACAAATGGGACATTTTTCCTTAGCAAACGGAATCAAAACATAGGGTATTGTTGAATGAATAGAAGTGGATTGGTTTTATGGTTACATTTCAATGGACTTTAGATATTCAACTAATTATAACTTTGCAGACATATGTCAACTAACTCACTCATTTGCAACTACATGTAAACTAACTCTCAAAAGAATATTAGGAGATGGGTAAGATTAACATGGTTTGGGTTATTAGAGTAAGTTGACGTACTGGAAAAGTTACTTGTAGTCAGTAGAATATCTGTTTCCCCTTATTTACACTGCACACGTCTGCGGCGGATTACGGCTCCGGAAAGGTTTTATTCCGTCCTCCACATGGTGCCAACTCACACCAGGAGCATTTCAGAAGCGAAGCTGATGCAAACACAAGCATTGACTAGCGTGGCCGCGATCAGCTCCGGTAGCCGTGTCGCAGCCGTAATGCTCCGCAGACGTGTGCAGTATAAATAAGGGTTAGGGAGCATCAAAATAAAGTGTTAGCAGATATTAAGCAGACAGTCTACTAATACTCTAATGACTGCTAGTTGTCATGTAGTTGCAAAGTTACTTCTAGTAAGTAGAATGTCTAAAGTGGACTATCAAAATAAAGTGTTTTTGTTTTTATTTCACAGTGGGGAGAACTTTTTTTTTTCTACTTTCTTTTAAAAATCACTAAACCATTTTTCTTTAGATTTTTTTTTTTCATTAGTATACATAAAATGTATTTTAATCCACAAATAGGCAGTTCCTAGATGAGATTGACTTAACATTAATAAGTTAGCAGAATGTTTTTTGGATGAACTTGCAAAGCGTTGTTCGTAGAACTCATATTTTTAAGTTTATAAAAAAAAAATCCTGGGTTAGGTTGACGACATGAATTAAACTTAGTTGTGCTGACTTTTTCATGGATTTTTGCTGAACCAACACAACAAAAACAGTCATTTTTTACAGTGTGTAGCAAAACAATTAGCCTGTATTTGGCAGGGTTCTGTTTAGGTCATTGTGTTTATGTGTCTTGTTTGTTGTATATCCTTTTAGGGTACTTTCACATGACTAATAAACTTAAATCTGAAGACAATGACAGTATAGTTTTCAAAAACTTGCACCAAGTTTGAATTTCAGGACCCCAAAAAATTGTTGTCGTGAAATGAACGGCCAAAATACATAAAAAGTGTTTTTTATGCATAGGAAAAACACAAAGGAAAAACTTAAAAATGTTTAGTACACAACACCGTTATCAAGTAAAAACGGAAACGTTTTTCCTTTGTGTTTTTCGTGGACAGATGACAGCATTGTCACACAGATCCACTAAAATGATTAAAAACGGTGTATTATGCTGCCAGGTCAGTAGTTGACGATGTCATTTTGTAAAGAAAAACTACATGCCTATAGACTGAACACATAATTTGCATGCTCATGATGTCAACGTTTCACAAATTCGAGACAATAACGGTGTATCTTTTTCAAAAAGTTGCACTTTGCAATCCGATTGAAAAAAACGCTGTTGTCGTTTAAATTTTCGACCAAAACGTTTACAAAGTTCCGGTTTGGCATTGTGTAAATGGCCCCTTATATTTTAGCATTCATGCTGACCTAATTTACTCCCTGATAGTTTCCTTAGTTACTGATTATTGTCACCTGTGTCTTGTTTACTTCCCTTGTTTGCTCTTGTCTATTTATACCCCTGGTTGTGATCAAATTTGTTGCCGGTTCACGCCAATGTTAGAAGTTTTGTTGCATTTAATGTACATTTCTTCAAGTTTAATGTGATTCTCATTTTTGTGCCAGATAAATACTGCTCTAATCATTCAAGTAGTCAATTAATGTATATTATGGTCTAATGAAAGAATCTAGACATGCAGAAGGGGAGACATATTATTTTAAATGAACGTAAAAATGTCACTTGTGAATATGTATTTGTCATTAGCACATCTGCATGCTTCCATTAAGGAGTTTATGTTTTTGCACCTGAAGTTAAATCTAAACATTATAGGGTAATTCACCACTTTGATTTATAATTTCTTCTTGTCCAAAACCCCACCTCATAATTCAATATGACCTACATTCAATCACACTTGCTGAATGGTTCAGCACTCTTTTATTAAAACCAATCTGCTTTTAAATTGAGGGTGCTATGAAATGCATTGGTAGAAAAAAAACTTTATATTGAAATTGAAAAGCAGTTTTCAATTAATCTAAATTTCCACCTCTATTTCTCCAATAATTCTTTCACTCTCTTCTTCATCTCTGTTTATTCAGTTGCAACTGTTGATCTATTTAATTAAACCTGGAATGAGCAACAAATTAGAAAATGGATAAATTATTTCAGCAGAAATATTCCCAAGTTTGAGCATAATTTCCACTTTTGGGCTTTTATTGTTGCATGGAAAGAAAGAAAGAAAGAAAGAAAGAAAGAAAGAAAGAAAGAAAGAAAGAAAGAAAGAAAGAAAGAAAGAAAGAAAGAAAGAAAGAAAGAAAGAAAGAAAGAAAGAAAGAAAGAAAGAAAATGGTCTTAGTGTTTAGTGGTCTTAAACCATGATATCCTCTGTGAAAAACATCTTGGACGCCACGGTGCCACTGTGTTTATTTTTCAGCCTTTATTTCTCCATCAGTTTAGTAGCTTTGTGAGTGGTCATTAATTGCAAAGGCAATTTAGAAAATGCATAAATTTGTCATCCAAGGTTAATGACAAAGCCTGCCACAGTGAATATAATTTTCTCCATAAAATACGATCCGTGAGTGTGTGCTTATTCTAATGGATATGCTTCCCACACTGTAAACTGTGTAAATGTGCATCTTAATGAGCTGTTTCTACCTGATCTGACCCTTACAAATGTTTGCTGGGGAACCTGAAGTAGTCAGGTTGTTTCAGGTTGATTAAAAAACAGCTCATTTAAACCAGTTAATGTATAGATTTAACTCACGATGCAGAAACTTGACTTGAAGTACCTTTCACAATATACTGTACATTTATCGTAATGTTTGTCTGATGCCAAAATGATTGTCTTTTCTTGTAAATATCCAACACTATCTCACGAGCAATTCGTAAGAATTCGTATGCGTGAGTAAAATGTGTCTGATTCGTACGCGTGAGTAAAATGTAGCTGATTCGTACGAATTCGTATGTGTGAGTAAAATGTGGCTGATTCGTATGAATTCATACGTGTGAGTAAAATGTGTCTGATTCGTATGAATTCGTACGTGCGAGTAAAATGTGGCTGATTTGTACGAATTCGTACGCGTGAGTAAAATGTGGCTGATTCGTACGAATTCATACGTGTGAGTAAAATGTGACTGATTCGTACAAATTCGTACGCGTGAGTAAAATGTGGATGATTTGTACAAATTCGTACGTGTGAGTAACGTGTCTGATTCGTACGAATTCGTACGCGTGAGTAAAATGTGTCTGATTCGTACAAATTCGTACGTGTGAGTAAAATGGGACTGATTCGTATGAATTCGTACGCGTGAGTAAAATGTGTCTGATTCGTACAAATTCGTACGTGTGAGTAAAATGGGACTGATTCGTATGAATTCGTACGTGTGAGTAAAATGTGTCTGATTCGTACGAATTCGTACGTGTGAGTAAAGTGTGACTGATTCCTACGAATTCGTACGTGTGAGTAAAATGTGACTGATTCGTACGAATTTGTACGCGTGAGTAAAATGTGTCTCTGATTCGTACAAATTCGTACGCGTGAGTAAAATGTGGCTGATTCGTACAAATTTGTACGTGTGAGTAAAATGTGGCTGATTCGTACAAATTCCTACGTGTGAGTAAAATGTGGCTGATTTGTACAAATTTATACGACCTCACTCGTATCAATTTGTCTAAACCCCAGTGACGGTTAGGTTTAGGGGCGGGGTCAGGGGTAGGTCATTCGTGCGAATTCATACGAATTGGGCAAATCGTAAAATATGTACGATTTCGCAAAAATCTTACAAATGAGTACGAGTGAGGCTGTATGAATTTGTACGAATTAGCCACCTCGTAAAATTCATACCAATTACCGTGAGATCAGGTTGAAATGATCTTATTGACGTCAGTGGCGGCACGTCTATTATATGGAAACATACATTTTTATTTTATTTAACTATTATTTTATTTTATTATTTTTATTAATTTATTGAAATGTTACCACATAAGCACATTTATAAGTCACCTGAAGAAAACAAAAGCATGTGTCACTTATGTATTTGTATTATTATCAGATAAAATAACTTTTATTTATTTATTTGGTAACACTTTAGAATACGGTTCCTTCGTTAATGAATAACTACACAAGAACCAATGAGTAACACCATATTAACAATCTAGTAACTATTATTAACTAACAAGAAACTCTGATTAACAAACTAGTAAGTAATAGCGCACAGATGAAAGTGGTAGTTCACTATTAACTAATCAATAATTACAATTTTTTTAATGCTTCCCAGAGAACTACTGAAAAAGTTTATGAACAATCTAGTAACTAATATTAACTAAAAAGAAACACTGATTAACGATTTTGTAAGTAATTTAATTTAATGCTTCCCAGAGAACTACTGAAAATGTTCATAATTTATGCAAAACTAATCAATAACCAGTGCAGGACAAATGACTAGCACTACATTATAATTTTAACTGCTACTGTAAACAATACACAAGGTTGTTTACATGATTAATTTGTAATAGCATAGCAGACTTATGATTTGGGGAAAGCTGTTAATAATTGGCCTATGCTGTCTATTTATCAACTGAATAATTTTAAAGAAATTGATTTTTAAAAGCAGTTGTCGGGACCTTACTTGTCCTGTGGCCAATTTTCCGGCATTCCTCTGGACTGGCATTGAATCACTAGAGTCACGGTGAGTACTGGTATCATATACTGAGTCTTCAGCCACCCAAATACCTTATACAGTTATTTTATTATTTAACCTACCTCCCCAAAAAATATGTTTTTATGTATGTCTCCTAGCTCATATATATATATATATATATATATATATATATATGTGTGTGTGTGTGTGTGTGCAGATCTTGTGAGTGAGAATATTCTACACTTTATTGGCTTTTCATTAGTAACTACTGAAAGAATCATGGGAACAAACTAGTAATTACTCAAGTGTTACTACATACTTCTATGGGAATTACGAATTATTTGGATCCGTATTCTAAAGTGAAGATCATGGGAACTAACTAGTAATGACTCAAGTGTTACTACATACTTCTAAAGAAATTTTCTAAAAGTATATACTAGAGTTCTAAAGTTCACCAAAAATCTCAAACGCTTGAAATGACTTGTTTTTGGTTGCACAAATCATGACTAGATCATGTAGTCACACTTGAGTCATTACTAGTTAGTTCCCATGATCTTCACTTTAGAATACGGATCCAAATAATTAGTAATTCCCATAGAAGTATGAAGTACCACTTTCATCTGTGCACTATTACTTACGAATTAGTTAATCAGAGTTTATTTTTAGTTAATATTAGTTACTAGATTGTTAATAAACTTTTTCAGTAGTTCTCTGGGAAGCATTAAAAAAATAGTAGTTATTGATTAGTTAATAGTGAACTACCACTTTCATCTGTGCGCTATTACTTACTAGTTCGTTAATCAGAGTTTCTTGTTATTTAATAATATTTACTAGATTGTTAATATTGTGTTACTCATTGGTTCTTGTGTAGTTATTCCTTAACGAAGGAACCGTATTCTAAAGTGTTACCATTTATTTATTTGTTCGTGGAAATGGTTTTCAAGTGCTTTTGTCCAATCCTCTTTCTTTAACTATCATCACCAGAATGGTCAAATAAATACATGTTCATATCACTAAAATCACTATCATTCTAAAATTGCAGGCTTAGTCCCTTCAGCCTCGGTTGACATGTTGTTTGGACATGAGCCCAACGTAATCACTGCTCCAAATCTCAGACGACACATAAAAAGGCCATGTCAATGTTGTCTACTCTGGCTGAGATCACCATTAAAAGCTCCGTGCCTCTTGATGTTGTTGTGTACACTTGCTTGGAGTGCAATAATTGCAGGCATAAAACTCTGCGCGCTTTTGATGCCAGTTTACACTGCGCTTGTGTTTGCTTCATGCTTTATGTTGCTGCTGGGCCTCTAATTCACAAGTCTTGTGACTCATCTCGAGCTATTGATTTTGAAAAACAATGATAAGGACTTAGCCGCTGGATGAAAAATAAGCATTAATTGAATCTAGCACTGCTGGCAAAACCCTCAGCAAACTCGTCTCTCATCTACAAGCTAGATTAATAACAAAAAGCACATATCTTGAGAGTGACTTTGGTTCATCACAACAACCTGGAAGAGATACAGGTAGGCCATCGTTCGGATACTATGGTGACATGAGAGTGAAGAAAGAGTTTATCGAGACGCTGGATGCAGCTCTTAGTTTGAACCCAAGCTGTCAGTTATACCTGACAGAACTGTATTGATGTAATGACGTGAGCGCATATTTCTTTCCTGAATGCCTGAAGGTTATTATTCTGAAAGAAGTCAGTCGCAGCAGTCTTCAATATGGTAATTATTCAGAAATATTGGTGGTTTTTCAGGTGTGAAGGTATAGATGAGCATATGAAGGAAATATAAATGTGGTGTTTCAATAGCTGCATGCTTGCGAATAACTTTGAGTTGAAGTTTGCTTATGGATTATGTGCACTGACCATAAGACCATTATGTGCACTGACCATAAGAAATAGTACAATTCATAATTAACGATCAACTATGCATTTAAACAAAAATAAGTAAAAATGTATAGTAAAAATATTTCAATAAAATTCAACAACAACAAAAATCATTATAAATATTATTAATAGTAATAATAACAACAACAATTTATAATGTGTTATTTGTTATTATTGTTGTTGTTACAAAATATAAATACAAATTATAAATAATTATTAAAAAAATATTAAATACATTATTATTAAATAAAATATATTTTTAAATTATTTATAAAAATGATTGAACAAAATTCAAAACAACAATAATTGATCATGTATTAATTATATTATTATTAACGATTAATATTCATATACAATATATTATTCTTATTATTATTATTCTTATTATTATTATTATTATTATTATGAAAGGGGTACTCTGACTATTCTATTTTGTTATTTTAAAAAGTAATTCATAATTTTTTTTGTTAATTATGTATTTTAACATTTCATATGGTCAAATGCACACAGTATGTGTGATATTTCAATACTCCATTAAGCTGACTTTGCTTGGTAATGTAAAGTTTTGCCTTCAGTCCCGGATATGAAAGCTAGACACTAATAATTATACTATCAATAAACTACATGATGAAGTTGCGACTCGACAGAAATAGAGATCTCTGATCATTTTTCCAAGCTCCCAAATCTTCACATGACTAATGATGACATAATGCAATCCCACTGGTCTCAGATCAGCAACATGGGGAAAACTGTGCCAATTTCCCCAGTTATCCCCTCCGATCGATCAACACATTAATTTTCTGATTAATCATGTGAAAACATCATGTGGGACAGGGATCCTGCCAGCTGGGTTATTGATTTAGTCTGCGCTCTTGACCTTCCAATTTCTGTACATGAATCACCTGCACAACCGCATAAAAGCCTTTTAATTTTCATCTCATCCACACTGAGATGGAATTAGCCTACGTCCTCACTTCTGCCTGCGAAAATATCCTTCTCCGACTTCCTCTATCCCTCTCGTTGTGTGACCTCCAATGGGACACTATATTTGTGCACTCAGTGTTTCCTGCGCGCAAGAATGTATTGTTGCTGTGGCCATCTGTATAGTCTATGGGGAAATGGTATTTGGGGCACACCATGACAGGATTGACATCAAATTTAGGCATCATGTTGTAACATCACAAAAACAAAACTAAATCAATCAGTCAGCAGGTTTAATTTCCCACTTTTGGGTTGAAATACCATATATGATAATGGATTTTAATAATTGGAGAAACAAAGCTTTACAAAAGCTATAAAAAGCTCTGAAGATATATTTCTGCATAAATGAGTGTTGCTTGCAGCCAAAAGTATTCTGTAGTATGAGGTTGCTAAGGTGTTCTGATTGGTCTTGGCATGTTGCTATGCTGTTGCAATGGGATTCTGGGTGGTTGCTAGGTGGTTGCTACTGGTATCCCCAAGTCTCTATAATATTATGGTCTGGAGATGTGCCTCGGGTCTCTACTTTAATGTGAGTGTACAACTAAGTTGTGTTGGAAAAAAAGTACCATCTCTCCTTAACAAGATGCATGATGTTGTGAAGAACATATACACATATACATATGCTATAATACAACTGAATTGTATATAATACTTAATTGATAATAATAATAATTATTATTATTATTATTAATAATAATAATGTGTTATATATAAGTTTATAGCATTATTAAATATATGTTTACATTACATTTATAATTATTATTATATTTCTGAGTTCTAAACAATTGCAGAATGACTATACCATGTTTAGTTCTTTAGAGTTTATTTATTTAGAATAAAAAAAAATACTAAGTTGTACTGAAAAAAAGTATAAAAGTATAAATGATGTATCGTTTAAAAATCACTATTCATATTCTATATCTGCATTTTTATCACAGTTTCAGATTGACTATGAAAACTTAAGTTGTGTTATTTGTGTTTCTTCTTACCTGCGCCGTCTTGAGGAGCACATCTGGTTCTCCTCAGGCGGGGTGGAGAGGCTCAGTGGGGGCTGAAGTGTATGCGTTCTCTTTCACACACATCAGAGGTTGTGATTGCCGAGGGCAAAGATCTGATTAGAGAGGCAGGACTCTAAAAGACTTCAAGGGCCTCCTCACTCAATGAAAGGATACAGTGACGTTCAGCACACTTGTTTTATTTTTATTTTCAAGAGTATCAGTAATATTTGCATTGGCAACACAGGGAAAGTCATTCAAATTCAAGTTCCATAGATTTCAGTTGTCATCCCTGACGTGAATGAACATTAGTCAAGTCGACTGAAGATCCTGAAGGAGATTGTATAATGCTTCACAAGGACTAAGAACTAGCCATGACGCTGTAGTCGTGTGTGTGGAATAGAGTTGACAAAGGCAGTGCAAAATGCAAGTCTTGTGAATATATTGTCCCGAAGGCAGATGCTGATGTAGTGCAAATATTACGGTCAAGTGCAAAAATGTTAATATTAAAGTGAAGGACATGTCTGTGGCCGTGCCATATGTGTAAGACTTCAAGGGTAGTCTATATGAATGTTAGAAGTACTTGTTTCATACAGCTGGTTACACTTGTTTCAGTGTAATTATACATTTAAGTACTGAGTAATATTAATTACTTACATGCATAGGGTTTAGGATTAGGGTTCGGTTTAGGGTTAGTTGCATGCAATTATGCCTAATTTACAGTTTTTACTATAGTAAATGCATGAAACATGTGTAACAAGGACACACTGAATGGGATATACTGGATAGGAAAGTGCCGGATCTTCATGTATGCCGCATTTTCGGTCCATCGCAACTTCTCTGTGCCTGTGGAAATTGTCGAACAGGAATATGTATATGCTAAGCAGCCGGAGTCCTATGATTTGTTCGATATTTCTTTACAACATGATTCTGCAAGAAATATTGAAGTTTTATGTCCTTTTCCCAGGGCTATAGAGCCAGCCGGGCTGTGTAACTGCATACATCTTTGTGGATAATCAATATTCAAACCTATTCGGGATTCAGCAAAAACATTCTAGTTTCTCTGAATATTTTTAGAGTCTTAGTGGACCAATATAGAATTTCAAAAACATGTTTTTTTGGGGGAGTTTTTGACAGCATACATAATAGAAAAGTTTGTGTTTGTTCAAGTAGTCGATGTGACACAGTGGCTGGAATGCTATGATGAAGATCAATGGATAAAGACATTTGAGGAACAGGGATTTATTATCAGACTGTTCTATCCAATGCAATCCCAGGTAAATTACATTCTGTAAGCCTAAAATTAGTACAGTAAAATATACAGGCAAAAGCCAGTTAAGTTAACATTAGGAATAATCATAAACATTGTATCTGTCAGTTGAAATTAGCAGATATATAGATCTTTATAATGATAAATTGATTCACTGAGGCTGGGAGTTTTTTTTTTTTTTTTTTACTTTCCAATAAACAAAGAAACAATCAACAATTGAATTACATTAATTCAATAAAATCATACAGGCATCTAAATTGGGCCTTCATGTATATGCTGCTCTACCTGTACATGATGTGTGATTTTAATCATTTTACAGAACACCTGTATTAATTAAACTAACATTTGACTAAAAAGATATAGATTTTGCTGAAATTCCATTAAATCATTATTCATGTAAAAACAGCAACATTTAAAACATTTTTGGGAATCTATGAATGTGATCTCATAGAAGTCCATTTTTTTCACATAAGAAAAAGATTTTGCTTTTGGCAAATAATAATTATGAGATAAAACGTTGTAATCATGTTATTAAAAGTCAATATTATGAGATACACATTTAAAATTAAATATAATAAAAGCAATAAAAACACTTTTTTTATTTGTCATAGTTATAACTTTTTATCTCTAATTTTGATGTTTTCATCATAATTATGACTTTTTAGTCATATATGTATATGAGATATCGCAAAAAGACAAAATTATGAGGTAAAAAACAAAAACAACCAAAATTTGACTTGTCATAATTATGACTTTTTATCTCATAATTATTTTGTTTTCATCATAATTATGAGATATCGCAAAAAGTCAAAATTATAAGATAAAAAGTCAAAATTTTGACAGTAAATCATGAGAAACAAAAACTACAATTTGACTTATGGCATAATGATGACTTTTTATCTCACATTTATGACTTTGTCTGTCATTATTATGACTTAGTATCTCATAATTATGATTTACCAAATCATGATTTTCTTTCTTTTTTTTCTTGATTCCATGATTCACTCATAAAGATTGTCACCACTTTCTGGCATATTAATTTAACCTGCAGCACTAATACACAGATTTCCCTATAAGGCATATATATTTACTTCACATTCACATGTTTTTTATTATTATTTTTTATTATAGCTGGATAGAGACTTGGATAAAAACAGCAACAGACTAAAAGAAAATGCTATCACATTCAATAAAATTCATGAACCTAAACCCAAATTAAATTAGTCATTAATCTTTCCAGGGCTTTCCAATAACTTAAGTGGGATTATTCCTTTTCATAAATCTCAAATATTGTAAAAACAATTCAACTACACACACAAATGAATACAGATTGGGTCTTTATACTTTTATTTATTTATTGTCAGGATGAATCTGCAGTTCACAATATATTAATTTCCTCATAAATAACCACAAGCAATTTGTTGCTTTAGAAAGCGATTTGACCTGTTGTTTAAGCCAAGGGTCATGTGTTGTGGGTCACTGGACGCCACTGAAGGCCATTATCCCACTTGTGTGTTGTTAGAGGTTGCGATGCCACACAAGAGGCCAAAGACCCTCATTGTCCACAAATGGAGCTTGGGTTTGCTCATTTCCATCACGGTCTCACAGCCTGAATCCATAGAGCCAATCTGTGCAATAATGAGCCCTGTTTCTGTTGGGAGCCCTCATTGCTGCTGAACATTTATTCACACAAGCCATGGAGCTTTCAGACTGAGACGGCTGGTATAAATAAGACACTGAATGTGGATTACGGTGGCCCTAACATTCAATATAGTTTTTGAAACATGTATTTACTAATGTACATTTGCATTTTTTCAATCCCTCAGCCTAATAACCCCTTGTCATCTCAACAGTTTCACTCTTTCTTCCTGGTAAACAGGTCATGAATTGTGTTAAGAACAAAAGTCTTTTTATGGGATGAAAGGTCATATTCTGCTTTACCTCATTCTCTGTGCTCCACAACATCCCATAAAGATTGAATTGTTCTGGTGATTGAGAAGCACATTGAAGGTTTTTTTGTTGGTAGACAGAGGATAAGTTCGGCAGAATGCTTACTCTGCTCTTTTCCATTTAACTATTGGGCCTTCATGGGCTATACGCTGCTCTGCCGGTACAGAATGTGTGATTTGTTATCATATTACAATACTCATATATATATATAAATATTGAACTTAAACTCGATGGAAATGGTATAGATATTTAATTACAGATACATTGCATTACTTGTTCATAAAATCATGAACAAATGCATATGAAATCAACAAATGCATCTACTTTATTGGCAATGAAGCAATTTCCAGCACATATGGAAAAAAAATCATGCTATGGTTAATAATAATTATAAGATAAAAAGTTGTAATTATGACATAAGTCCTAATTATATACAGTATATATATATATATATATAGTGAGACAAAATTAGGACTTTTGATCTCATAATTAAGATTTAGTGTCTCAGAATTTTAAGTTTTAAAGGGGTCATGACATTTTTTTTTTATATGCCTTTTATATTGCAATATTCCTTGAGGTTCACTTATGATGTTAATAAAGTTCTTTGCACAAATGCACGTACACACACACACACACACATATCATTTACTTACGGTTTGTGATGCTGCTGTCAGTAGGCGGGGCCTATGGTGCATGATGTATAACTATCTGTCATTGTCTTGCTCTGGATGAAGTCATATGCAAATGCACTTGCCAGTGGGATGTCACAAATCCAACAATATCCATACAAAAAAAAAAAATATATATATATATATATATATTTTTCACGTCATAATTATATATTTTTTATCTCAATTATGACTGTGTATGTCAAAATTTCAACTTGGTGTCATAACTTTGATTTGCTATGCCATAATTTTGACTTTTTCATTAAACAAATATGGGGCAAAAATGACCACAAATGATCAAAAAGCATCATAGAACTTCAGAAAACCTGGTGCACAGGTCATATCGAGTGTGTATTTTTCCTTATTTTTTTGGAGCTTGAAAGCATCTGTCCTCATTCATGTACATTCAAAAAGAGCAACATGAATATTATTCCAAATGTATCCTTCTGTGTTCCATGAAAGAAATAAAATGTTATATCCTAGGTAAATAACTTTTAAAATTTGAATGAGGTCATTATGATCTTTAATTGTGAGGGAACTTTGAATACAACCAGTGGTTAGATCACAGAATCCATCTCGTTCTTTAAAATGTCTTTCATAGTGTCCATCAGAGCATTTAAGACATTATGTATAATGATTTCTGCATCGTGACTGCTTGACATTGGGAAAGTATGTTGCACGTATTATTTATCCTTGTACAAACATAAACCTGAAAACAAGATGAACTGTAACTCAACAGAATACCTCTTTCAAAGCTTTTACGGCTTTACAGTTTATGAAACTTTATTATTTGCTACTAGTAAACAGAATGAGGGAGATGGAAACTGTAAAGTAGAGTAAAGTAGAGAGAAAATAAGGTAACTTTTATTTGCACAGCACTGGGTTTGGCTCCCTTTCAAACTAAGTGTCCCTACAACATCCTCTTCTTTCCAAACAATGAACATATTTCTTTGGTCTGCTACACAGAAGTGAACTACACAACAATTCTTCCCAAATTTGCGGGCCTGGTGTCATAACGTGTGATGGGGAAGACAGTGGCGTCTAGACTATTAGGCCAAAGGGAGTTGGAGATGGTCATGTCTGAACCACTAGCATTGTTTTGACCTGTGCACATCCACACAATATTGACATAAGATCAACAATAAGCAGCAAGTCAGGCTGCTCTACTGCACTTCGGTGTGATTTATGACAGTTGCTTCTGTGTGCACATGCTATGGAGATGCATGTGTGTGTGTGTGCATAAGTGGAAAAAAAAAACGTTGTTTACTATAAACTACAAATGAACACTGTATTGGAGTTACATCCACATAGCATTCACTTGAGAATGAAACTGATTCTTTAGAATTTAAAATTACATACTTGTTTTTAGTTGAATTATTGAATGACCACTTTGTTTAAATGGCACAAGATGAAATTTGATGACACAGTATCCATAGTAATCCATAATATCACCCAAGACACATTATGACACATCACGCTCTTGGATTAAAGTATAAGGCTGCATTTATTTAATAAAAAAATACAGTGAAAACAGTAATATTGTGAAATATTATTACAAATTAAAATACATTTTTTCTTTTTTAATATATGTTAAAATGTAATTTATTCCTGTAATGCAAAGATGAGTATCAAAGCAAATCTGAGCAATGCTTCAGCATCATTACTCCAGTCTTCAGTGTCACATGGTCATTCAAAAATCATTCTAATATGCTCATGTGCTGCTCAAGAAATATTTCTTATTATTAATATCAATGTTGAAAGCAATTGTGCTGCTTTTTTGTAGGCTTTTTAAAAGCTATTTTTCTTCTCATTCATCTTATTTTTGATATGATTGTGCAGAGTGTTTCAGCATTTCATGTTTATAGTATTATTTTAGTCTTATGGAGGAACAGTGATGAACTACAGAAACCAAAAACTCTCTCTCTCTCTCTCTCTCTCTCTCTCTCTCTCTCTCTCTCTCTCTCTATATATATATATATATATATACTTGATATACTATAATAACAAATAGCCTATATTTTCTTCCATTCATCCAATAGTGCATCAGAGGGTTAACTATCTCTCTCTCCATATGCAGTTACTTATTATGAATGATTCGCTTTTAATGAGCTCATTTGATTGATACCCAGTTCTAAAAATAGCTGCATTTAATTAATAATATTGCTTGTAATCTTTTGCCCATCATTTTATTGAATAGGCTATACATAATGTAACGGTCACTGACGGTAATTGCCATTTTTCCTTAGAAATCAAAGCAAACCCTTTGCATGCATCATCTCTCAACTTTAAATGCAGAATAGGGATTTATTGATTGATTGCGTCGGAGGCAGGCACACCTCGGATAAGCAGTTTTGCTTATACCAGCGACTGAATCGTGATGCTATAGCGTTTTGAGTCAGAAAGGCTTGTACTTTCATGTATTTGCCAGTGAAGTGTTTGCAAATTATTATAAAATCCCCAACAATCACACACAGGCTAAACAGACAAGAACGCGTTTTCTGCTTGTTTTACAAACCAGATCTCTCTCTCTCTCTCTCTCTCTCTCTCTCTCTCTCTCTCTCTCTCTCTCTCTCTCTCTCTCTCTCTCTCTCTCTCTCTCTCTCTCTCTCTCTATCTCTCTCTCTCTCTCTCTCTCTCTCTCTCTCTCTCTCTCTCTCTCTGTATGTGTGTGTGTGTGTGTGATGTCAGAGACACGCTTATCCATAAATGTAATATATGCATTGAGATTCAATCAATCTACACTTGTTTTAATAGTCAGAGATTGGATGCGTCGATCCTCTGCCAGCATAAAAAAAAAATCAAACAATACAGGCTTGATGGAAAAGGGAATACCCAGTGTTCCTGTTGAAATACACTTATCTTTCAAATCGCATGTCTTAAGGGCTGTGACGTAGAGTATGTGCGCATAGTTCCTATAGTCTTGACGCAGTGTTTGTTGTGACAGTAATAGAAGAAGCTCAGCACACCGGCTGCACTGTTGCATGCACGTCGAGTAGTTAATTATTTTACCGCATTCAACTGCAGTTCCTCCTCCACAGACACACACACACACATACACTCTCTCACACAGCGAAGAAAAAAGAAACAACCTTCACGCGAACAACACCTGTGCTTTGTGGAATACTTGAGCTTTTCTTTTTCTTTTCCTATCTAAAACGGGAATATCGTCTGTGGGGACTCTGGAAATGCCGCGTGCTTTAAAGCCATTTGGATGGGGGAAACGGAGCGGCTCTACGAAAGCTATCGGCGTTGTTAGAGAGGAGAAAACCATCCTGGAATGAAACCAATCTAAACCCTTCGACGGCGATTTCTGTGGACATTCCCAACACTTGCCCTGTATGTGGACTGTTTTTCCCCCCCGCGCGAGCGAGCGAGCGAGCAAGCATTCCCTCATCCGATGGATTTTTGCCTTTGCAGCTCAGCAGAGGGTGTTAGATCTGCCAGTGAACACCGGGCTGAAAAGTCCAGAATCTCTCAGCAACCGTCTTTGTGATGCAAAAGCGTTGAACGAAGCTGCCGGAATCCGAGGAAGGATGCTAAAGATGTAAGAATCTCGGATTAATCTTATGGCGATGCATTGAGATGTGCTCGGTGTGATTTCAGCACCACGGGAGAAAGAACAGCTCCCGCGCCGTGGATATGTGAGAAATGCACAAGGTCAGTGATTTGCGAGCCCGAAAAGCCAAATAATTGAGTTGAAGGTGTCATTCTGTAGGCTTTAATATTGTTTTAAAGAGCATGCGATGGGGAGGTGATACAAAAGAAGCTTCTTGCTGTCGATTTTTCCCAATCTGGACATAGCGAGCTGAGCATGGATATAATCACAGAGTGTCCCCTGCTTTTTTAGACTGGAGATATATCTCATTTCTCGCCCTCTTGCTGATTGTATTCATGTCTTGATGTCGGGGATGATTGTGTCGTATTGAAAATGCTGCTTTGGATTGTGTTGCTGAAGGCGGCTCTTTGTGTAGCTATCGGGAATGTTACAAGGGACGTCTGTAAGGAGCATATCTGCTCCTGCAATGCAATAGAAGGTGATTTGCACATTGACTGTGAGAAAAAGAGCCTCACAAACCTGCACCATTTGACAGGTCCGAGCTCCCAGTTTTACCACCTCCTGCTTCACGGGAATTCTTTATCCAGACTGTTCCCTAACGAGTTTGCTAACTTTTACAATGCCGTGAGCTTGCATTTGGAGAACAATGGCTTGCATGACATCGTGCCGGGCGCTTTCCTGGGACTGCAGCTTGTGAAACGGCTGCACATCAATAACAACAAGATCAGGTCTTTCAAAAAGAGTACGTTTCTCGGTTTAGACGACCTGGAGTACCTCCAAGCCGACTTCAACCTTCTGAGGGACATCGACCCGTCTGTGTTCAGGGACTTGAGTAAGCTCGAAGTTTTAATCTTAAACGACAACCTTATTAGCGCTCTTCCCATCAACGTGTTTCAGAACGTTCCCATCACGCACCTCGATCTGAGAGGGAACCGGATAAAAACGTTGCCGTACGAAGGGATTCTAGAGCAGATACCTGGCATTGTGGAGGTTTTACTCGAGGACAACCCATGGGATTGCAACTGCGACCTGGTTTCCCTAAAGGAATGGCTGGAGAACATCCCGCAGAACGCTCTCATCGGAAGGGTTATTTGTGAGGCGCCGACTCGGCTGCAAGGGAATGACCTGAACGAAACGGCCGAGATGGAGCTGTGCCCTTCAAAGAGTGGTATGGATTCCAGCCTGGTGGCGCCTCCCACCCAGGACGAGACCCCCAATCGCGGCCCCCATCCTACACCCTCTAAAACGAGCGGGGTGACGGAGTCCCATAGCGCTGGGGGAGGGCATAACAAGGGGCGTCCGAAAGCCAGGGAGAATTGGCAGTTGAAAATTAAGCCCACAGCCATGGCGACCGGCACCATTGAAAGAGAGCTGCCGGCTAATTCGTCCTGCCCTCAGTCTTGTAGTTGTAAGCTTATCGGAACTAGACAAGGGCTTGGGGTTAACTGCGAAGGCAGGAAGATAGAAACCGTGGCTAATCTCAAACCCAAACCCGTGAGCGCGCACGAGTTAAATCTGCGCGACAACAACATTCATACCGTCAGAAGGAACCAGCTCAGAGGCTATCATAGCTTGAATTTGCTCGATTTGGGGGGTAATAACATAAAAATTATCGAAAACGGCACTTTTCATAATCTGACCGAGTTGAGGTGGCTCTACATGGACAAGAATTACTTGGATACTTTAATGGCGGAGATGTTCATCGGACTTCAGAACCTGGAGTATCTCAGTTTGGAATATAATGACATCCAGCTCATAATGCCGGGAACCTTCAGCCCGATGCCCAACTTGAGGGTGCTCTTCCTCAACAACAACCTGCTCAAAGCTCTACCTGTGGATGCGTTCTTGGGGGTTTCCTTATCTAAAATAAGCTTGCATAACAATTATTTCACATATCTCCCTGTGCCAGGTGTCTTAGACCAACTCAACTCCATTATTCAGATCGACTTGCACGGGAACCCCTGGGATTGCTCGTGCAACATCGTCCCCTTCAAACAGTGGACAGACAAACTCGGGGCAGACGTCATCGTGAGCGATCTCAAATGCGAGTCCCCCGAGGAGTTCTGGAAGAGGGACTTCCGGCGAATCAGGAATGATCTCATGTGCCCTCAGCTCTACGAGAAGATCTCCCCCACCTCCCTGTCCAAAAACAGCACTTTACCAGCAGACATAGGGACGCGGCCCAACTCCTACCTGGAGCCCAGCAGAGTGTCAATATCAGTGCTCGTGCCCGGTCTGCTGCTGGTTTTCGTGACGTCTGCCTTCACCGTGGTGGGAATGCTGGTCTTTATCCTGCGCAATCGAAAGAGATCGAAACGGAGAGACGGCAACTCATCTGCGTCAGAAATCAATTCTTTACAGACAGTTTGCGACTCGTCCTACTGGCACAGCGGAGCTTATCATGCAGACGCGCCACACAGAGGTTTCGACTGTGGTGGCCACTCTCTATCCGACAAATGATGCATGCCAGAGACCCGAGCGAGCAAAAGGACGTACTGCGTTTCGTATGTTGCAGTGACAATGGAAGGCAACACACAAACACTAGACCTCTGACTCACCTCTGTGGGAAAAATAGCCTATTTTTTGTTGCTTCAGTTGAGTATGGCATCCATGAAACACTGCAATGGGGCCCCCACTGTTATATATGTATAGAGCCTCTCTCTTTCTCTTTCCTCCCAGCTCAGACTGCAAACACGCTCAAAAGAGGACGTGGGAACGGTGCACGAACGCATGAATGTAATGTAAATAACGGACTGTAACATATCTGCATGATTCGCATGGTCTCAACACACACTGGGAACCATTACCATAGTAACAAGGAAGCCAACGCGACCCTTCTTTCGTGTTATCAATATAAATATATATAAATATAAAACTATATATGACTATATTAAAAGTGCCATTTCTTCTATTTTTTGTCAGTTAGAATTTGTATTTGCTGTTTGATTTCTCTTTCTCAAAGGCAGACAGGTCGAAAGGTGGAAATAACGAGTTGTAAATGCATGTACTTTCCGTTTTATCAGTTGATTGTTGATTGGTTGATATGGGGATTATTTATACTTTTTTTGTTTTTTTGCAGCAGCAGATTTCTCATGTATCTGCCCAGTCATCTCCTTTATGAATGTAAAATGTGTTTATCTTATAGTGTGCCAACTGTTGACATGTTTGGGATGCGGATAAGCATGATCGATTCAAGTCACTGACATGCTTATGCTGCGAAAATTCAATGTAGCTCCGGTGGTTCGTGATCTTGTGTGTCGATACAGTGTGAGGGTAGAAGGACGACGCAAAGGGAGGGTTTTTTTCTTTTTGAAAAGTGAGGGGGTTTCAGATTTCGATCCGTCTATAAAGTGCACATAGACTAAGATGCCTTTATTTTTATTTATTAATTATTATTATTCTTTTTAGGGGATGAAGTATTCCTTCACAAAAGCCTATTATTCACTGTAAGTATTGTGAGCTTTTGTAAAGCCATCTATTTTGTCCAAATACGAGAAAGGAATATTACGGCGTTTGCTACTTCAATATGTCTTATAAAGTGGATGAAAATGTGTAAATATATATGAGAAGCAGAACAGAGGCATGTCTGTGCATCTGACTGATGTCATCACAGCAGCCGTAGAAGGAATAGCCGCCTCTAGATGTCGCTGTTGCCTCTCAAGCGTATGAAACCATGCTGGGAGCTGAAGTTCACTGGTATGTGTAGGCGAACCAGCATTCACATTATCAACATAACTAGGCCTAAGTGTGTCACTGTGATGGCTAATACTCAGAGAGAAGTGCGGGATCAGATTCAGTAGTGAAGAACACGAGTTGAACGCTGTTTCCAAAATGCCATTTTTACAAACGAGATGTAGAGCGCAGTGCCATGCATCTTACTGCTAGCATTTAAATGTCACTGCTGATGTTTTTGAGGTTGAGTTTGTATCACTGTAATGATTTTACAACAAAACAACATAAATAAAGAATGGTTAAAAAGCTAAGGTATAACCAGCCATCAATTTCCATAGTCTGAATACCATAGACTTTGTAGCTTACTTTTGTCCCTTCATGTTAAACCTCTTGGCCCTAGTTGTGAGTGTTTTTATTTTTTTTTATAATACAATAAAAAACTACAGAAATGTCCATGCTGCAGCCAAGTGTGGAAGATATTGGCACTGGGAGATGCTTTTCTCTCTTACCTGTCAATTTGATTTTGGTTGCACAAAACAAAGTCGGTCGAACTGCAGTCCAGCAGAACGTCCCAACGGGATTCCTGTCATATTGCAATGGTTTTACTCTAATGTAGATTCAGAGCTTTCAGAGAGATGTGTGTTGTGACTCACGCTGCACATACGCACATAAAAAAAAAAAAAAACATCCGTACTCCCCCCATTCCCAACCCGGAATTGAAGGGTGACCCTTCTGATCTATTATTTCTGTTATACCAGTTCTGGCTGTCCATCAAGGCATCTCCTTCTTCTTCTCTATGTCATGGTAATTATTTGTCGCTCCACTGTGAAAGACTGTACCACATTCTGGCTTATCTATTATTTGATGCATTTTCCCAAGAGTTTGTCTCAGAGTTACATTTATATGCTTTGCTACATTTGATCTGCTTCTATTTTGTTAAATAAAATGTGGTGGAGGTTGAGTGAAGTTACAGTGGTATATTTGTTTGTTTGTTTGTTTCTGAATCTGAAATTTCCTCTTTTTACAAACCTCTGTTATACTTGTTGTTCACATTCTGGGTATGAAATTCTCAGAATTATATAGTGCAATGCATTATGGCGAATATAATGATCACTGGTCGACATGGTTTATATGAAGCGCTACTGCTTTACAGGCTTTTAAAAATGAAAGGTGCTTTATGGTGTTATCAAATTAACCCATGCTTACACAGATATTGAATTGATCAACTGTAGATGGGTCATTCCTGTTATGTAGTATGTCCAAAATTAATGTGTATGGTGTAATTCATGGAATATTTATATACAAATGTCCACTAGACTTTCAGAAAAATGTATGTGGCTCAAACCGTAGAGAAAAGCGCTATAGCAACGCCGAGGTCATGGGTTTGATTTCTAGAAAATGCATGAAATGATAATATATAATGCACCTTGAATGCATTAATGCAATGTAAGTTGCTTTGCATAAAAGCATCAATGTTATGTAATGTAAACTTTGTATTTTTTTACTTGATCAATTAAACATTAAGAATAGGATGTCTAAAATGATGCATAATATATATATATATATATATTAATTAAATTAGCATGCTGACTTTAGACTACATTTTTAAATAAGATATATAATTTAATGAAACAATGGTATGATTGAGACAAGCCAGAAAACATCACAGAATTCTTCAAATCTATATCTACTGATGTTTGTGTTGTTTTTGTTGTTGTTAACAGATTGCAATAGACAAATTGGAGATAATTTTGAGGACGTTGGACAAATCAATCAACTGATTTTCAATGAAATTGATATTCTCAAGAAAACATGGTTTACTGGCAAAATTTTGATTAGAGAGTTTTTAATAAATATTAAAATTTTGATGTTAGAAATTGGTGCAAAAATCATAGACATGCCAAGAATAACATCTGCTCAAACCACAGTAATGAAATGGTGTGAAATTCATTGACTTAATTGAGATAAAAGAAAACGAACATGACTTGCATCTTTAAAAACTGTTAATTTAATATGTTATGCAGTATATTAAGATATATATGATGGGGACATGAAAATGTACTGCATAACAGGAATGACCCACGTGAGATAGACCCATGGTGAAATTGAAGGTCTTTATGAAAGTCTGTGGGTGTTAAAAAAAAAAAAACGGAAGCATAACTGTTGTGCATGGGAATATTCAAACTGGCATTTCTGAGAGTATTGCAGTGTTGTTTTGCATATTTGTTTGATGTGAAATTTAGGTCATACTCTTAAGGCAACATTTTCATCATCTCTGTTTGGAAAAAGACTCACAGAAACAAACCTAAAAGGGAAGATGTTCAAAGTCATTTTAAAGTTATGTTTAGTATATATGTTTTTTTGAGGCCCCAATGCTGTTTTTTTCTGGGTTTAAACTGTGGATCACTGTTATGAAGTAAATCAAATCTAAAGGGATATTCCTGGTTAAACATGGTAAGCTTTAACACGGGCTTCTATTGTGAATGCATATGTGTGCTCGTTTGCTTGTTTTTACAAGCCAAGTATAAATTATTATGGTAATGCGATAGATGCTGTCAATAAAACGTAACATGCATTTAACCCAGAATATCTTCAAAACAATTAGACAGTAAAAGCGTTAAAGCTGCAAAAAAAAAAAAAAAAAAGCGTCCTCTTCTTAATTATGATATCTGATCATTCCGACCGCCAGAGATCTGATTGTCAGTGTGCAAATTTCCACAGCTGTATCCGCATCTGCAGCCGGATTCCTGTTAATTCTCTGAAATAATGTAATCTTGCCAAGAATGACTTGGATAAAGATATCCACTCTGGTATGATCCTCAGCACTGGTTGAATGTTGTTCTCTGCCAAGCTGGTTAATCAACACTAGTCCTCCTTGTTCTCTCCAGGGATGGCAGTTGGCTCAACAACGCTGGTCTCTGTGGTTTCACGATTTCCCCATCTTAACAAATTACGACCCATCACCTCCTGTGAGAACATGAACCCCTGATTCCCTCGTGGCACCTATAATTTCCTTTCCGTCATGGCCTCTTCTCATACATCCTTTAACAGGTTTTGTGTCTGTGTTCCACTCTCATACTCTTTGTTCAACGGCAAGGGAGCTTTATATCCCCCTTCCTTCATCTGGGAAGAAATAATTGGCGCATAATGTGGTGAATAAACGTGTTAAAGCAAAGAAGCGTGGCCTACATGTCAGTGTGAGGAGTTTGGAACTCGTGGAGGTGCTGTGATGCTTCTTAGCCCCCCTTGAATTTTGAGAAACACGCTTGGAAGCGTCCGAGAGGTAACTCAGTGCACGCTAGCACCGTTTCTGTTTTCAGAATTAGCAGAACTGTTCAAAGTTGCTGTCCCAAGTAGGCCAAGGTTGTAATGTTCAGATGAAATTGCAGAACATCAAAGTGCTATTAGCTTGATTTGCTTTGATTTTGATTGAACTGATGGTGAAGGATAATAGGGGTATTTTGTACAATCTGTTTCCTTTTTTTTTTTTTATGACTGATTGGACTGTTTGCTTTTTACTGTCAGCTTGTCAGAACAAGCTGTTTTAGACATTAAGACGCTTAAGCCTTAAAATGATGAAAAACTTATAAATGTCAGTGCATTTGAAAACAAAATAACAAACCAACATTCATTTTAAAGATGGCATGAGCACACTTTTCAAGCAAAGCATTTTACCACAAAAAAAACTTTGTTAGCTTTCACATTGTGGTTGTCAGATATAATTTATTTGAAGATGCCAAATTAGTACTTTTATTCAGCAGGAATGCATTAAATGTATCAAAAGACGTTTATGTTGTTACAAAAGATTTTCATTTTAAATAAATGCTGTTCAATTGAACTTTATATTAATCAAATAATCCTAAATATTAAATATCAGAATGATTTCTGATGGGTCATGTAAAACACTGTAGACTGGAGTATAATGATGCTGAAAATTCAGCTTTGCATCACAGGACTAAATACAATATTAAATACAATTTCAATAGAAAACAGGTTATTTATACATTTTGACAAATTTTACTGTACTTTTGATCAAATAAATGCAGCCTTTGGGAATTATGAGACTTCTTTCAAACACATTTAAAAAATCTGAACGGTACAGTATTTTATTATTATGATTATGCTTTTTATTGATCATATTTGAACACAATAGAACGTATACATATATAACATATTTGTAATGTTTATATTTGTTTTCCATTTTTGAGAAATACATGTCTTCTGTGATTTATAATGTGCTTATTTCCGACACATGAGGAATCTCAGGTCACTGAAGGTATCCTGGAATCTGCTCTCAGAAATAATCCCCGATCCAAGGACACTCTCCGGCGCTCGGACAGACAGATGGTGAATCAGACTGTGACAAACTGAGACGCGTACACGGGCCTACACCGCTCCGAGGTGTGTTTTTTTTTCCCTTTCTGCTCAGATTGAAGGCCTCGTTGATTGATTTGTGCTGTTTTTCCCCCTTTCCCATCCTCAGCTCTAATGGGATTTAAGGATTTGGGTTTGGTCCTTGATGACCAATGGATCAATAAATTGTTCAGCAAGGACAAATTGATTGCTTCTTTCGGATGCTGCTGCTTCTTTGGCCACACATATGTCAATTGTGAAGGTATTGTTCTTGACTGATTTTAGTATATGGTAGTTATAGCCTACAGAAAATCAGAACAATATGCATTTGCAATGTTGAGATGCTTTTATTCTGAAGGTCTATGCTTATATTGATTTGTTTGTGTGGCTTTTAGATGCATTATTTGTGGTGAGGCAAAACTCGCATCTGTTTCTGAGCAGTTTGGCCAATTTTGTTACTCTTTGCATATTTCCGTCTACATTTTTCCTTCAATTAAGCCCTGTTCCCTTCCATGAGTCACCGACCTGATGCTCTCAAGGACGTTCCTGCCTCTAAAATCTTCAAGATGCACCATTTTGTTTCGCGGTGAATGTCAGAGTCATTAATGCCTGCTATTTTTTAGGTTTCAGGCGGTTTTCCCATGCAGGAACACTGCTGTGAGCTGTTGTCTGAAAAAGGAAGCATCCTTCTTTCACAGGAGCGAAGAACAGACCTTAGATAACTGTAACAGAAGCGTCAGGTTCTGTGCGAGAGTGAGGAATTACCGAGTCACTGGCTGAGGTGCTGAAGGTGTGGGTTATTAATAAGGAAAGAGCTGTATATGATGACCACAGTAGGGCAGATCATTATGTGGAGACTCATTTATGATGTTGGCAGTGCAAGGTGGCCTGTGCTGTTAAAGGTGGTGAGTCTTATATTGCAGGCTAGAGGTCACAGCTCTTGAGACTTGTGAAGATGAAGCTCATTACATAAATAACTGGGTTTTACATTTTAAGAAGATAAGGTGAGTGCTTATATGTGCAAAACTCACTTTCATGATTCTAGGGAGTTGCTGTTGTGTTGCAATGCTGTTACTAAAGTGTGCAGGGTGTTTTAGCAGATTGCTATGCATTTGCAAGTGTTTTCTAGTTGATTTATATATGACATTGCTGTGTGACTAATGAAACCTTTTTGCAAAGTGTTACCTTTATATATATATATATATATATATATATATATATATATATCCAAGCAGATAATGTGGCTGATCATACAGTTCCAATGTACTGTATGTGATTTTCAAAAATTGAGATCTGGTTGGAAAAAATAAAATAATAATAATAAATGAAATCAATGTAATGATTTGATCAAAGAAATGCAGCCTTGGTGAACGTAAGCAATTTTTTTTTTTTTTTACATTAAGAATATATTGTCGACCCCAAGCTTTTTAATTATTATTTATTTAACAGATATATATATAGGCTGCATATTATTACCATTTAAAATAACTGCTTAATATTTTTTATATACTTTAAAATTAAATTCATCCATGTGATGTCAAAGCTGAATTTTCAGAATCATTACTCCAGTCTTCAGTCGTCACATGATTCTTCAGAAATCACTATGATTTGCTGCTTAACAAACATTTCTTATTTTTGGAAACATTTGTGCTGCTTCATATTTTGAAACGTTGATGCATTTCATGATTCATTGAATAACAGAAAGTTCAAAGAAACAACATTTATTTGAAATAGAAATCTTTTGTAACATGTTTTACTGTTAATCAGATTAATGCATTAGATTATATGTAGAATTATATGCAATCAGATTATACATTAATGCATTAATGTATGCATTAATGTATACATTTTGTATTTATATTCATGGAAATAATAGACATGCTCGCTCTTGCATTTTATTATGTTATGTTTTAGTAATTTAAATCTCAAACTCATTACATTTAGTCATTTAGCAGATGCTTTTATCCAAAGCGACTTACAACTGAGGACTAAACCAAGCGAGTCATCGTGAAGAGACAAAAACAACGCAAGAAGTGCTCAAAATACAAAGTCCAGACATTGCTCGGAGTAGCAAGTGATTAAATCATTAAATCTCATTCATGTTTAACAATGACACACAGAAGAACCGAAATAATTGCAAAATGTAGACCATGAGACTCTTTCAAATAGCCCAATGTTTGTAAAATAATAATAAGGGGGAAAAAGTATCTTAATAGCTCCAAAAATGTGTTTTCAGTAATGAACCTTTTCACAGTCTTTATCTGATATTGTACATACATATTCTGAATAGAGTCTTTACTGATTAATACAGCCATGCAATCATTTTTAGATTTCTAGAAACTATTATATTCTATTAATATTGTTATGCTGTGTTTAGAAGATGCATATATCACCAGAATATGACCGAATCTTGATTAATATCAAAATCTTTATGTGCATGTACAGATCTGGGCCCGGTTCCCCGATAACGCTCACTCTTACCACGCTAAGAAGACTCGAAAGATATAACTTACCAAAGTTGTTCAAGTTCCTAAGTGTGTTCCCTGAAGTGTCCCTTAGGAAGCTTCTTAACACGCTGCCTCTTACGTTCGGCCGACGTTACAAAGGCGCTGTCCCAAGTGAAAGTGCTGAATTAGCTGGCATCGATTGCTCAGGAATCGATTTTCCACTTCGCGCGAAGGTGTATTACGGCGTTAAGAAAGACAACACGTTATATGCAAATGAAACATTCCTCAAATTATTCCAGTAATATTTATTTTAACATAGTTTAAGTTATCAGTAAAATATATTAATTAAATTATCAAATTGTGATATTTCAAAATGTTTGAGATGACCGATCGAAGCAGGATTTATGTTCACAGAAGCGCGAGCCGCGCGCGAATCCCAACGCAACGCTTCACGAGATAAGATGCAAGTGGCAAAACTAAACAGCTGTTTTACGATAGAAGTTTTACCGACATAAATAATCAGTTTGCAAAGACTGTATCAATCAAAGCTCAGCTTCGGGAAGGGGATATTTACAGGTAAAGATAAAGAGACTGAGAGAAGAAGAACGAGGGAAGGAGATGGAGATGAGAGAGGAGAGCAGGTAAAGCAATACTGTGCCCAGAATGAGAATAACTTTATTGCAATGGATTCCCATTTAACACAGATATACATAGCCTAAGTTCTTTGACAATGACAGTGGAAAAATAATATGCCCCCGGGCAAGATCACTTTTGGGACCTCTGTATTTATAAAACCCTGTGTAAGGCTTTTGCACTGAATAGAAAATTATATTTTTGAAAAATACAATGAATTACAAGGCTGTACAGAAGAGTGCACAATTGCAGACTTATATACTGAGGTTTTAATTACATTATTTTAATATAGAGAGTCGGGAACTAAAGTGGGCCGGTTTAAGGCATGAAAATGAGAAAATACACTCCGGCCCTGAAACCTCTCACTCAAAGTGCAAACCTACACACCAAATCTACAAAACCATAAGCTATTTCTCAGCCTTTGACTCAGTTTTCAATTGCATAAAACACTTTTTTCAAAACACTACATACAATTCTCTTCCTAAAACACAAAAATCTAGCAGGAATTTACTGGCTTTCCTTTTCCAAACACAACCAATCGAAATGCTACACTTATTCACCAGGTCACACACACACACTCCTCATATGTGCAAACACTAATTGCTTTACTGATCACTAATCAATCACTGCTTTACTGTAGTATAAGCCTATAATAGGTCAAAGGTCAGATTACCTGTTTGAACAATGGATGCCAACACAGAGACCCCCCACACTCAATTGTGTTCTTTACTGTATTCTAAAGAATATACTTTTGGTTTACATATGTTTATGGTTTTGTTGTATGCTACTGTATACAACAGTAATGTTTGGCCTAATAAATATTTTCTGTTTCTACATTGCATTGGTGATTACAGTGTACTTGTTACCCCTCTCAGAAGATTACTTTCACTGTAGAACATTGTATTTTAAAGGCGTTTCACCGCACTCACGATAAACAAGGTGCCAGACAGACACAACTAAACAACTCAGAAAATAAATAAACTGTCTGCACACTTGAATCCTTTAAAGCAATTTTAATCGCCAAGCTTTCGGTCACAAGACCATCCTCAGGGCACACAAAAACCAAATGTCACATTCCATCCAACTGTGTCCAAAACACATCAGGACAATCAACAACAACAACCCACACCTGCAGAGGCCAGGTATGACCAGTTGTAGTCCAATAGTGGGAGTTGTAGTTTTTAGGTGATCAACACCAACTCCACTTTGTTCCATTTTGTTTTTTCACTATGTGGAGTTGGTGTTGATCACCTAAAAACTACAACTCCCACTATTGGACTACAACTGGTCATACCTGGCCTCTGCAGGTGTGGGTTGTTGTTGTTGATTGTCCTGATGTGTTTTGGACACAGTTGGATGGAATGTGACATTTGGTTTTTGTGTGCCCTGAGGATGGTCTTGTGACCGAAAGCTTGGCGATTAAAATTGCTTTAAAGGATTCAAGTGTGCAGACAGTTTATTTATTTACTGTAGAACATTGTATTGAAATGTAGATATAAGTGTAAGAATTAAAACAATGTTTACAAGGTATATCCAAAAATGCACTATTATGAAATAAATGTTTGCCATTTGATGCAAATGTTTCATTCTTACATGTGTTTATGACATTTTTGAAGGAGATGTGAGGCATTTTGCATTTTGTGTGTGAAGTTTTGGGAATTGTGTGTAGAGTTTTGAAAAAATGTGACATAGTTGGTCAGTTACTAGACACCACCATGCTTACCCATTTATAGATCTTAGCCATTTAGAGCCAAATTGTTTGCCAGATTTTAATTAGCCTATCAAAAGTGATTGCTAATTTAAACTCTTTAATGACATTACGAAATAGCCTCGGCTAATTACCACCATATTAGTTCTGATACCAAATAAAGTCAACTTCATAAATAGGCCTGTATCCATTGCGAACCTATTTTATTATTAGTCTTAAAATGTCCATAAAATATAAAATCATTGTTGAGACACAACATTGTCAACATACCATAGTTTGACTTGTACTGTGCTGCGCTGATTTCTAAAGACTGCTGCACAGTGGCGGCGACTAGCGTCTTGAGCTCAAACAACGCTAAGAGAGAGCTTACGAATGGTCCAGGGCTGGGTTTCCCAAAAGCATCGTAAGCTTAAGTTGATCGTAGAACAATTGCCACCAATGGTCTCTACGATCAACTTAGGCTTACGATGCTTTTGGGAAACGCAGTCCAGACCAACCTTACGAAAGTGTGACTATATACTTAGATATAAGATATACTTAGCGTACGAACGTGTCGGGAATCGAGCCATAAGGTTAAGAGAGAGGTTAAGGAATAGGTTAAGAACTACTTAGCGATAAGAACGTTTTGGGGAACCGGGCCTTGTTCCTTAGAAGAAGAAAAAAATAAAAAATAATAAAAAACATCCCAAAACAATAGTGCCCAAAAGGTATGCCAGGCCTAGGACAATTGTCATATTCACCCTATATTCAAAAATTAGTGATAATTGGTTAAATATGTTGTAAGCATATTGAATAGTTGTGATTGGAGTCAATTGTTTTATTTGTGATAATGCAATGCAACATGCCAAATTGTGCGGAATGATTTTTTTTTTGGCCAGGCTGTCATCTATCTGAAATTATGAACACATCCAAAAACAATAGAGAACTAACACCACACTATTAAAAAAAAATTGAAATTTACGGTAAAAAAATGGCAGCTGTGGTTGCCAGTATTTTACTGTAAAAAAATATGTTGGTAACCTTTTATGTTTTACAGGACTTAAATTTACGAACAAAAAATAACACAATGTATAAAACCCTGAGAAGTTTACGGTAACAAAACATCATCTTGGTTGCCAGTATTTTACCTTAACAAATACATTAGTAACCTTTTAGATTTTACGGAACAATCCTCAAATTTCATTAACCAATATGTTATAATTCAATTTCACTAAAGTATTAAAATATGTTTTATACCTTTGTAACATATTGATAAACACCATAATAATACAGACAGTAAAAAAGGAAAACCACATGATGATTCAAAGTCCACTTCATTAGTTTTCCACAGGTTGAGGCACATATTCATATAATGAAGGTGTACAGTGTCATACACACAAATACAAAACACCATCATGGTGACACACACATGACTCCAAATAATGCCATAAACATTCATCAAACAATATATGATGTAACATAAACCCCAAATGTACATAACTGATAACAAAAACTAAGAAGAAACATACTTATTTAAATGAAATAACATTAAATGTGAAGTGTCACGCAGGGAATTATGGGAATGTCAATTTAGAGAAACAACAAGAACAGAAAAAAGAGAAGCGACAAGCAGAAACACAAGAACTACAACTGACTTCAGCCACAGCCTTAGATCAACTGAAGATAAAGAAACATTAAATCTCTGAAGATCTCAGCAGAGGAGGATAAAACGACTCCACAAACCGCATTACCAGCTTCACTTATTACTAACCAGACTGACTTTATTTCTGTCAGATGTCTACAGTTCTGTTTGAGAATTAACAGAGGTTTAGATGTTGGTGATATATTGTTTCATTTGAAGTTACCATGATGGTGATCAGTGTTTGCTTTAGTTGGGCTCTTGACCCTTGACTTTCTAACATTAGTTTTTTTTTTTTTTTTTTTTTTTTTTTATCTGGCTGCTGTAATTCTGTGTTTATAAGTCACATTGGTTATGGCAAGAAAATTAGAGAGAAAATGAAAAGGTGATGTTGGTTATCTCTTGATGATAACATAATCATCCTATAGTGGCCTGATTCATTGAGCTCATATAGAGTCTTATATTTGATTATATGGGTCATTAATTGTACATTATTGATTGTAGTAGCCCTATGATTCTACAGCATGTGATTAGTCAGTGTTGTGATAATCTGAAAATTTTTAAAAACATTGTGCACAATAAAGGTTTTATCTACTGTATCTTTCAGACATCAAGAATCAGCATATTAATCTCAACAAGGGTGATGATAAAAGTGCAGTGCATGATGGGAACCATCAATCAAAATTCATCAATATCTCCCAGCATGCATTGCAGCATGAATAATTTATGCTAAATTGCCTTAGTATTTTCTTTTATTATTATTATCTGCATTTATTTTTGCTGTTATTTTTGTTGCAACTTTTTAGTAGCTTGTTTTGTGATTTTCAGAGTTGTATCTGAATATTTTGTTGATTGTCACTGTTGTTGAGATTCATACGCTGATTCATACGCTGATTCTTGATGTCTGTGTTGGTCTAAATTGTACAGTAGTTCAAAACCTTTTTTGTACACTATGTGTTTGTAAAGTTCTTCAAATTATCTGTTAGTCACTGCTGGCTTGCAAGCGGTAGGGTCACAGAGCTACTATATTAAAGAAACGTGAAATATATTAGTATTAAATATCCCTCATACAATGAAACATAAGACTCTTTATGAGATCGGTAATTCAGGCCACTACATGTCGATTATGTCATCATCCTTAAATAGCCAACAACACCTGATCACATTTTCTCTCTAATTTTCAAGCCATAACGAATGTGTTTTATAAACACACAGTTAAAGCAGTCAGAGAATATCTAGAGTTAGAAAGTCAAGGGTCAAGAGCCCAACTTAAGCAAACACTCATCTCCATAATGGTGTCTTCAAACTTTATTATTTTCAATAAAACATCAACATCTGAACCTCTGGTAATTCTCAATAATAACTTTTATGACAAATTGGTTTGTTATACAATATTTTTTAAATTACAGACAACCACAACTGGCAGATTTAACTGAAGCCATAAACTGAAGTTCAATGCCATAAAACCTAAATATTACTACCATATTTTTTACGGTAAAGCACTTGCAACAAGCTGCCAGTTTTTTATTGTAAACTTTAGTTCCATGCCATAAAAACTAAAACATTTCTACCATATTTGTTACGGTAAAGTACTGGCAACCACAGCTGCCAGTTTTTTTTTTTTTACTGTAATCTTTAGATCACTGCCGTAAAAGCTAAAATATTATTACCATATTTTTTTATGGTAAATTGCTTGCAACCAGCTGCCAGTTTTTTACCGTAAACTTTAGTTCAATGCCGTAGAACATAAATATTTCTACCGTATTTTTTTACGGTAAAGTACTGTCAGTGTACTTCCAAAATCCGTACATTTAACAGTATTTTACTGTAAAATTACATGAAATGTCTCATGAGAGCTATTACAGTTTTTTAATGTATATAGTAAGGGTACATACTGTTAAGCAATTAACATGTCTTTTCCGTTGCTTTTTTTTTTTTACAGTTTTTTACCATTAAAATCAAGAAGGTTTCATTAGTTATCATTAGTTAACTACTTTAATTAACATGAGCTAAGAATGAACAATACTTTAACAGCATTTAATAATCTTAGTTAATGTAAATATCAACATTTAATAATACATGATAAAAATCAGGGGCCAGTTGCATAAACAATTAGCCATTATGTTAAGACTTTCTTCTTTTCATTTTTCCAAATCTGTAGCTGTAGATTGCTTTTTTTGCCAAATAATATTGTCAGATTAATACTTTAACCAAGCTTAGTGTTTTGTTCTTTCCTAATTTTTTTTATATATATATATAAAAATGTACTCATGGTTTGATTTAACTTTTAGGGTCATTAAAAACAAATATCTCCTCCAGACATCACTTTTGGACACGAGCTTATCATTTGTTTGATATGTTGACAAAAATATCTAGTTGTTCTGACGTCGTTCTGTTGGTGTATCTGAAATAAGGCCACAGCTGGTACGGTGTACATCTGTGATGATGTGCCTAGTTGCACATTCAGCCACACTACGTCTAATTTAAGCTACAGCCTCTGACCGTGACAGAAAACTTTTTTTTCTTTCAGTTGTTTTTATCATTCAGATGCTGTGCGCGGCCACAGGCTGAGAACGCTGTTACGTCGCAGTGCTCTGATCATTGAAACTTTAGGTAGAAGCTTTCTGATTGCTTTCCCATGCCTTTTCGAGCCAGTTCTTCTTCATTAGTTTGATATCTCATCTAAAAAGTCTCAGTATTAAACATATTCACAAAAAGAATAGTCCAACACGTTAGGTGTTCAAAAATTCAGGAACCGAAGACAATCTAAAGACCCACAAGCCAGCATGGGGGACGCTTTAGATCCCCTACGTTGAGCTGACAAAGACTTGTGCTGAGTGTCATTCCTCAAGATCCATGATGGAGATGCTTTGATGTTGTGCTGATTGATGAGTACCGCACGCTACACACACTGAGGACCGGCCCGCAGATGCTGGGGGCTTTTGACCCAAAGTCCCATGCCACTCTGTCAAGAAGTGATCCGTCCATAGGGGCTTCCAGCCAACGCTGTACCTAAATGAAATTCAGTTTAAAAGTGATAGAGGCCTGTGCAATTGGATTTTGGTCCAGGGAAATGTCAGCTGATGATACAGTGAGAAAAGAAAGACCTGAATAGGGGAATATATTACCAGTCAAAGGTTTGGAATAATTAGGATTTTTTAATGTTTTTGAACGAAGGCTCTTATGCTCAGCAGGGCTGCATTAATTTGGTTAAAATAAATTATAACAAAATTAAAATTAAAATCAATAATAATTCATATACTGTGTACTGTTCAAATATTTGGGGTTCGTAAAAAAAGATATATTTTAATAAGTTTGTTATGCTCACCAATGCTACATTTATCATATACGATCGACATACAGTAAAAACAGTAATATTGTGAAATGTTATTATAATTTTAAATGTGATCAAAGCTGAATTTTCAGCATCATTACTCCAGTCTTCAGTGTCACATGATCCTGTGTCTGTCTGTCTGTCTATTTGTCTGTCTGTCTGTCTGTCTGTCTGTCTGTCTGTCTGTCTGTCTGTCTGTCTGTCTGTCTGTCTATCTATCTATCTATCTATCTATCTATCTATCTATCTATCTATCTATCTATCTATCTATCTATCTATCTATCTATCTATCTGTCTGTATGTCTATTTATCTGTCTAACTATCTGTCAATCTGTCTATTTGTCTGTCTGTCTGTCTGTCTATCTATCTATCTGCCTATTTGTCTGGCTGTCTCTGTGTGTGTCTGCCTGTCTGTCTGTCTGTCTGTCTGTCTGTCTGTCTATCTATATCTCTGTCTATTTGTCTGTCTGTCTATGTGTGTGTCTGTCTGTCTGTCTGTATGTGTCTGTCTATCTGTCTGTCTATCTATCTATCTATCTATCTATCTATCTATCTATCTATCTGTCTATCTGTCTATCTATCTATCTATCTATCTATCTATCTATCTATCTATCTATCTATCTATCTATCTATCTATCTATCTGTCTGTCTAACTATCTATCTGTCTATTTGTCTGTCTGTCTGTCTGTCTGTCTATTTATCTGTCTAACTTTCTATCTGTCT